>NW_007188454.1:0-804 GCF_000164805.1 Carlito syrichta
AAACACACGAAGGGTCTTTATTCTGACTCGAGTCTGGGCTCATGTTTGAAGTCAATGCAGCAGCTTCAGGGATGAGAGCCTCGACCCAGGCTAACACACACCTTTTATACATAATTCTGAAGGGGTGGGGTGGCTTTACAAACTTGTGCACACAGGATTGGATAAAACTATATGACGCAGTTACAAAGACTTTGGTTGATTTAAGTTTGATTTGCGCGGGCTCAGGCTTAGTTACTTGTGATGGACAAGTAACTGCCAAACGGGCAGAATGGAATGCCAGATAAGCTAGGTTTAGTGAGCAGGCAGGAGGTTGGAAACAACACCGAGCTTAACAGGAGAGAGACGCCACAGAGGCTACCACAATTTAAGCAAAGGAATGTCCAGAAGGGGCTTATTGCTTAACATTCACACACTGCTAGCAGCAGTTGCAGAATTCATATAGTAATAGTTCTTTTTGAGTTTTTTTTAATCTCTTGGGTCTCTCAATGTGAAAACAGACCATCACCCAACCATCAAGGGGAATAGTTAAAAGGGAGTCAACCACAAGCAATCAGGGGCCATTGCCTTGCTAGGGTCTGGTGTAGCCATGTGCTCTTTGAGCCATGGCTGTTGCCATGCTTCCTGGCTTTGGTCCCCCTCTCCCACATTGGGGAGGTGAGTCTTCTCTCCTCTTTCTCTTTCTCTCTCTAATTTACTTTTAAATAAACTTTTCTTTCTTAACCTTTCTGTGTGTCACAATTCTTTGCAATTTACTTGGATCTCTGGGTTCCCAGCACGCACCTCTGACTTGCCAGCCCTGGCAGG
>NW_007188455.1:0-779 GCF_000164805.1 Carlito syrichta
TCGGCAGCATGGTTGTTTCCAGGTTCTTGCTATTGTGAACAATGCTGCGATAAACATACGTGTGCAGGTATCTTTTTTATAGAGTGATTTGTGTTCTTCAGGGTATATTCCCAGTAGGGGGATTGCAGGGTCATATGGAAGGTCAATTTTTAGAGCTTTTAGGAATCGCCACACTGCTTTCCACAGAGGTTGCACTAGTTTACACTCCCACCAGCAGTGTAGAAGTGTTCCCTTTTCACCACACCCTCTCCAGCAGCTGTTATTTTTTGAGTTGTTGATAATTGCCATTCTGACTGGAGTTAGGTGGTATCTCAGTGTGGTTTTGATTTGCATCTCCCTGATGATTAGTGAGGTTGAGCATTTCTTCATGTGTTTGTTGGCTTCTCGAATGTCTTCTTTTGTGAAGTGTCTGTTCATATCTTTTGCCCATTTTATAATGGAGTTGTTTGTTTTCTTCTTTTCAGTACGTTTCAGTTCCTTGTAGATCCAGGATGTTAAGCCTTTGTCAGACCTAGAGTTGGCAAAGACTTTTTCCCAGTCTGTATGCTGTCTTCCTGCTCTCTTGATGGTTTCTTTGGCTTTGCAGAAGCTTGTCAGTTTAATAAGGTCCCATTTGTCTATCTTCTCTCTTAAGTCCTGTGGGTTTCGGGTTTTGTACAGGAATTGGATGCCAGTTCCGATTTCCATGAGAGTATTTCCTTCCTTTTCTAAGGTTCTATGGATTGAGGTTTACGTTTAGGTCTCTGATCCATTTGGATTAACCCTTGTGCATGGGGATA
>NW_007188456.1:0-779 GCF_000164805.1 Carlito syrichta
AAGACAGCATAGCTTATAAACTAGATATAATTGGGAACTTTCGAACTTAAAGAAGACATCTAAAACTAGCAGCAAATGTTATACTATAGTCTGAAACTGTAGAAGCATTCAGTGACAGGGACAAGATAGGAATACATGCTGCAAGTCCATCTATTCATCATGCACAAGAAGACTCACCTAATACAGTAAGATAAGAAAAAAATAGGAGATATGGGAAAGAGAAACTCCCTCCTCTTTATTTTAGACGCACCGGGACAGAACATCTAAGTCAATCTACCACTGAATCTACAATTATTAAATTTAGTAAGAGAGTTTAGTAAGATTTCCAGATAAAAGATCACATGTAAGTCATAGTATATATGTCAGTGTTATCTATGCATAGTATATAGATAGATGTTAGAAAACATAAACAATAAAAGCTAAAAGTCATCTGGGGATACATTTTTTTTTTTTTGAGTTGGAGTCTCACTCTGTCGCCTAGACTGGAGTGCAGTGGCCGCTCCCGGCCACCGCAACCTCGACCCGCTGGGCTCTGGCGATCCTTCCACCTCAGCCTTCCAAGTAGCTGGAACTACAGGGACCCACTACCATGCCTGGCTAATTTTTTTATTTTTATTGTAGAGATGACGTCTCACCAAGTTGCCGAGGCAGGCTCGAACCTGCAGGGTCAGGCAATTCACTCACTTCGGCCTCTCAAAGCGCGGGATTACAGGCTGAGCCACCGAGCCTGGCCAGACATACATCTTAAAGATGGTCATCCTTATGGAGATGATTATAAA
>NW_007188457.1:0-791 GCF_000164805.1 Carlito syrichta
ATTCAGTGACAGGGACAAGAAGGAATACATGCTGCAAGTCCATCTATTCATCATGCACAGGAAGACTCACCTAATACGGTAAGATAAGAAAAAAATAGGAGATATGGGAAAGAGAAACTCCCTCCTCTTTATTTTACACGCACCGGGACAGAACATCCTAGTCAATCTACCACTGAATCTACAATTATTAAATTTAGTAAGAGAGTTTAGTAAGATTTCCAGATAAAAGATCACGTGTAAGTCATAGTATATATGTCAGTGTTATCTATGCATAGTATATAGATAGATGTTAGAAAACATAAACAATAAAAGCTAAAAGTCATCTGGGGATACATTTTTTTTTTTTTGAGTTGGAGTCTCACTCTGTCGCCTAGACTGGAGTGCAGTGGCCGCTCCCGGCCACCGCAACCTCGACCCGCTGGGCTCTGGCGATCCTTCCACCTCAGCCTTCCAAGTAGCTGGAACTACAGGGACCCACTACCATGCCTGGCTAATTTTTTGATTTTTATTGTAGAGATGACGTCTCACCAAGTTGCCCAGGCAGGCTCGAACCTGCAGGGTCAGGCAATTCACTCACTTCGGCCTCTCAAAGCGCGGGATTACAGGCTGAGCCACCGAGCCTGGCCGGACGTACATCTTAAAGATGGTCATCCTTATGGAGATGATTATAAAATCAATTATAGATGGTAAAGGATCACCTAAATAGAGAAGTAGACTAGGTTCAGGGATAAGAAGAATAAATTATTATATTGCTCACCTAAATTATCTGTAAATAACTACAGTTCAGTTAC
>NW_007188458.1:0-825 GCF_000164805.1 Carlito syrichta
CCAACTCCTAGACACATAATATTCGCCTAAATAAAGTAGGCACAAAAGAAAAAATCCTAAAGGCAGCAAGAGAAAAAGGCCCAGATCACCCACCATGGAAGACCAATCAGAATAGCAGCAGATTTATCTGCAGAAACCCTGCAGGCTAGGAGAGCTTGGAGCCCTATCTTCAAAGTCCTAAAGGATAAACAATTTCAACCAAGAATAACCTACCCAGCCAAGCTAAGCTTCATCAGTGAGGGAGAATTAAAATCTTTCCCAGATATCCAATCCCTAAGAACTTATGCAGCCACAAAACCATCTCTACATGAAACACTTAAGAAAGTACTAAACACAGAAGAAAAGGAAAAAAGAACAACGTTCTTCACAAGAGTACAGGGAAAAGAATAAAATATACACGAACCAACCCCAAAAGCAAAAGAAAGACAAAAAAAAAAAAAAAGAAAAAGAAAAAAGAAAAAACCAAGTGGAAGAACAATAACTCAATAAGAACTCCATGATAGGGATGAACTCTCACATTTCAATAATTAGTCTGAATGTGAATGGACTAAACGCACCACTGAAAAGACATAGAATGACAAAATGGATAAAATATCACCAGGCAACAATATACTGCCTTCAAGAGACCCATCTCACTAGAAAGGACATACACAGACTCAAAGTAAGAGGATGGGAAACAAATTTTCAGGCGAATGGAACACAAAAGAAAGGAGGAGTCGCGATCCTAATTTCAGACAAAATACCATTTAAGCTATCAAAAATTAAAAAAGATACAGAGGGCCACTACATAATGATAAAAGGTTCACTCCATCAACAAGAAATATG
>NW_007188459.1:0-767 GCF_000164805.1 Carlito syrichta
ACTTCATGACATTAACCTTTTTTGAATCACAGACCTCGTTAAGAAGCTAATTAAACACACACACACACACACACACACACACACACACACACACACACACAATGAATCCTCTTTCCAAAAAAATCACACATACATAACTGTACGTAACATATTTCAAGGGGTTTACACCTCCAAGCTTACGACTCTTAACTTAAGCACCCCAATCCACTATAAGTTTGCCAACAGACTCCCCATTTGGTGAGCTCTCTGAAGACCCATTTACTTGTGGATTCTTCACTGAGCTTCCATTCACATTGACCAATATTCCTTCCTCCTTTCCTGATTATGTGAATCCACAAGGTTATGTCATCTCAAACTGGGAATTTTGATTGCTAAGAATATTATGAAAACATTCACTGAGATTACGAAATAAAGCACATAAATTTTGAGTTGGCATTTTGTACTCAACAATCCTGCTTTGGAGGCTGTGTTGAGAGCCATAGATACTGGCTAAATAAATAAAGTAGCATCTGCTTCTAGCAAGACACATTAATCTTCACCAAAGTCAATTACAGGGAAATCAAAACAAATCACTATTTACAAGGATGTATGTGTGTCCCTGTGTGTGTCTGTGTGTGCTATGTGTGTGTGCATAAGATTAAAATACAATCTCTCCTGCAACGTGCATGAAAATTCATGTTGTCTGGAGCTTTTCCATCTGCTGTATGTATTGGCAGAAAACGAATGTCTATTAACATCATAAATTGATAGAAGTGGATGCTGTCCTG
>NW_007188460.1:0-1783 GCF_000164805.1 Carlito syrichta
CTCCTCTTTCACACACACACACACACACACACACACACACACACACACACACACACCCTGCTCCCCTGAACAGCTCCTCTTTTCAGAATGTCTTTCCTAGAAGGCCATAGCAGCTTTCTGGTTGTCTCTTAGGGCCCAGGCTGTAACATGCTCTTTCTTGCTTTCTTAACAAAGACTTCCTCTCTGTTTTTCTTTTGTCTGTTGCCCAGAGTTATATTGAGGGACACCATCCTGCACTGATATCACTGAACTCTACAGAGAACTCAGGCAGCCGTGTGCCCTGAGGCAAGTCTTTGTTCATCAACTTCCTCCTCTGTAAAGTGAGAATTGACTTCAGGGAACACCTGCATGTGAAGCACTTAGCCAAGGACCTGGTATAAGGTAAAGGTATACCAAGTTTATGGGTTAGAAGATTCAACATTTTAAATATGTCACTTCCCTCCAAATTGGTAAACAGGTTTAAGGCAATTCCCATCATGATTCTAGCAGCTTTTTAAAAAAACTAATGCGGGTAAGATTATTTTAAAATTTACATAGAAAGTGAAAAGAACTAAAATAGCTAAAACAATTTTGGAAAAGAAAAAAGAAAGTAGGAGAAATCACTCTACCTAAGTTCAAGACATATTATATTGCTACAGTAATCAAGAATGTGTGGTATTAGTAGAGAAGAAGGCACATAGATTAATGGAACAGAAAAAAGAATCCAGAAATAGACCCACAAGATGCAGAAGCAATTCCATGGAAGAATGATAACCTTTTCAATAAATAGTGCGGGAACAATTGAACATCCATAGAGGAAAAAAAAGTTGACCTAAACCTTATACTTTATACAAAAAGTAACTTCAAAATGGATCACTAACTTAAGTATAAAATGTAAATGTAAAAAAACCAACAAAAACATAAAAGAAAATCTTTGGGACTTAAGTCTAAGCAAAAAATTTTTCAACTTAATACCAAAAACAAATCCATAAAAAATTGATAAATTTGACTTCATCACAATCAAAAGTCTTGCTCGGCAAAAGGCCCTGTTGAAAGACTGAAGAGATAAGGTTCTTTCTGGGAAGTAAGTATTTTCAAACCATATATCTAATGAAGGGCTAGTATCTAGAATGTGTAACAAACTCTCAAAATTCCAAACAACCATCAATCTAATTAGAAAATAGGCCAAAGATATGAAGAAACGTTTTGCTAAAGGTAATAAATGTCAAATAGCACATGAAACCATTCTCAACATCACTAGTCATTAGAGAAATGAAACTAGAACCATAATCACATTTCACCGCGCACCTATCAGAATGACTAAAACAAACAAACAAAAATAGTGACAACATGCAATGCCAGCAAGGTTGCAGAGAATCTGGATCACTCATGCTTGAAATGCAAAATGGTGAGAAGGCAAACTGGTACAACTCCTCTGGGAAACAATTTGGCAGTGTCTTAGTTTGGTAACCTCCATGCTTAGTTTGCCAGGAAACTAAGAAGTTGCAGGAACTACCAAGATCTTGCATTCCTGGGCAATTTTTAGAAAGAAACAAAAAATTAGTGGAAGGAGGTACCTATAGAAACCTAGAATAAACTTAGTTTAGTTTATTTTGCCTTTAGTTTACTTTTTGCCTCAGCATAACCATTTTTGCTTAGACTTTACTTTTTTAGTTTACTTTTTGCCTCAGCATAGCCATTTTTGCTTAGATTTTACTCCTGACATGCTTTGAATCTAACACAGGTTAGACATAGATAAGATAAATTTCCAATAGGCAGGTTTTAGGAGGTGTTCAGACATTTT
>NW_007188461.1:0-8409 GCF_000164805.1 Carlito syrichta
CCCAACTGGTACAACTGCTGCTGCTCGGTGGCCAAAATGAGGGAACCAGGTGGAACCTGGAGTAGAGTCAAGGGCTTGAGACCTGAGGGAGCTTTTAAAAAATACTGGACGTGAGCTTGAGAAGGTGCCTGCACTGCACCGGGCTGTGCGTTTGGTAGTGGACCTCCTGAGAACCGAGGGCTGCCTGCACTGACGTGGGTAGGTGCCAGGGCACCGGTGGTCTGGCCCCACACGGGGTTTGAACCACTCCCCAGAGTCTGAGCCCCGAGGACCGGGCCCTTCACACTGATGACCTCGAGGCCAGTGGCACCTGGCCAAGCCGTGACATGGGTGGCTGGGGTTGTTTTTGAGGAGCTGGCAGGGGACTGGACAGCGGGAAGAAGCCCGCTAACTGGCTTGAGATCGACGGAGGACTTCCGAGAAAGACTTGCTGCTGCAGGAGCATGAGCACCAGCAGGGGATGGAGATGGAAGAGAGCTGCTTGCCTGCTGTGGAGGAAAAGTGTTACCAGAAGAGCTCTTTCCTGAGCTTGAGGAAAGTAGGATGGCTGGAGGGGGATGTTTCACCTCCTTCCCCGGTACTGAAGACTGGACCGACGTGGGTTTAGGCGGTTCCGGTGTTTCCGCTGAAGAGAGCTGACTGCCACTGGCTGGGCGGCTGGAGCTGTGTGACATCTTGCCTGGACCTCTGGCTTTGCCCTGCACCGATTCCCGGTGCTGTCTGACTGCCCTCCTGGCATCTGTCTCTGACCCAGGCCTGAGAACATATGAGTGGTCATCTAGGAAGGAGGGGAGGGGAGACTTCGGACTCTTCCACGTGGCTTTTTTCGATGGCCATGTTTGACCAGAGATAAGTGGGTCGCGAAGGGACTGCACGGTGCTCGGCTTTGCTGCCCGGGACTGGCCGCCAGCCTCACGTTGGGATCCACAATCATCTTGTACCCCCCGGGCTGGCCAGACGGTTGGTCGTGAGTGATGAGATCTGACAGACCGTTTCCCTTTAGCATCTTTCTCCACATCCACTTGAGAAGGTGTGGCCAAGTCGCAGGGTCTCCGTTTCCACGTTTCTACACAGTTTCCGGCTTTAGAAATTTTCAGGTCATGATGCTGACCTGCTTTTCTTCCTTTGCCTTTTTTGCCAGAAGTCAAAACTCTTAGCTCAGGTGGAGGTGGACGACCAGACGGCTCCTGCTGCTGACTGAGAGAGGGCCACGCGTACCTCTTGAAGTGCCGTTTCATCGGGCCGGTGTTCATCTTTTGCTTGTTGTACAGCAGCCTGTTGGTAGTGCAGGTGACTGCTACAGAAGGATCCAGACACAGCGGCTCAGCTGTAGCTAAGATCAGTTGGCTCTCAAGCTGAAGTCTGTCTTCCTGGGTCCATTTCTGGCCATCCCTGGTCATTGACTGGACATCACGGACTAAAGTCTGCATCGTGGGGCGTAAGAGAACATGCCTGCTTTGGTAACCGGGAGGTCCCCTCTTCCTGGACTGCCTGTAGTCGCGTATTTCTGCGATGACACACCCACAGTGAAAGATGTTAATGTGGGATTTGTCCAGGACGTCAACCAAAACAGGAGGTAGTTCTTCTGCATACAAGTATTCGAGCAACTCCCTTTCTTCATAAGGCAGTTGAATGATCTCGGAAGGGGATCCATTTTCCCCCCGGAGCATCAGCGAGTACTCCTCATTGCCGGGGTACAGGCTGACCACTAAACAGGGCAACGGCTCTCTCCTAACAAGCTTCTCCAACAAATTTACATTGCTCCTTAGTTCCGGCATACCCGCAGGCTCTCTTCCACATTCTTCAACATAAATGTCATACAGCTTTTGATGTAGCGTTTTTTCCCCACTCCACCGGTATTTCCTTTCAGGGGGTCTCTGCCGGGCACCTTGAATGATATGCTCTGCGCGATCCAAAGCTCGCTGCATTGGAACGGAGCACAGGGGCCCTGAAAGAAGAGAAAATGGAGGTGCGTTGGTGAGGGGCACGAGCACCATGTCGGTCGTATCCATCGAAAGTCCTGGAAAACGCCGCAAGTCCGCGTTGGAGCAAACAGCCTTAGGGCAACACGGGCACCCAGAAACCCGCCCCCAGGAAGCGCTACCAGAATTTTCTGCAAGTACTTGTACCTGTGGCGCGCCAGGGGCCCGGGCTTCGCGTCTGTGAGGGCTGGACCGGAAGTGGGCGCGAAGACAAGAGTCGCGGCACCTCCGCTTGCGCATGTGCGCTGGCCGCGGATTTCCGGCTTCGTGTTCCTTTGGCCCCCTGGACGCGAGGCTCGGGGCTGCACTTCCTGTGCTCCTGCCTGCGCTTTCGCCAAGGGGAGGCGAGGCGGTGTCGCCCGGGCCGTTTCTTTGTCGTTTGGCATTGAAGGCCGACGTACGCACGAGAGCACGCCACCAATGAGAATATCGAAGACGTAGACACTTCTTTTTCGCAGTTCTGCTAGACACCAGTTCTCACAGGAGCGCCTCTGCCAGGAGAGTCACGGGACGCTGTAGTTCGTCGTGGTGGAAACGTCGAGAATTCCTTGCTCCTTTTGGACTGCGTCATCAATGGCAGGGCTGCTCGTGGCATCCATCGGCGGTTCCGCCACCCGAGCGACTCTTAGGTGCCGCAGACTCCGCCGGTCCTGTCGCAGGCATCAGAATTCCTCATCGAATTCGCATGAGCTCCTGCCTCAGGGTTTTCACGTAGATGTGCCCATGGCGTTCATATGTAACATGACGTCCGTCCTCGTAGCCACGCAGCTTCTTTATTTCCTTGGGTGCCTGAGCTAGGGCATTCGATCGTTCTCAAAAATTAGGTGGTGGCGCGTGACATTGTCTGTGGATTACAGGCCAGGGTAGTAAAGAAACATTAAACTATTTCGCTTTCAAAGGTCGTTCTCCTCGGAGAGGGGCGAGAACAATTGTTCCAGATGATGGCAATACGTTTTAAATGCCAAGAGTCAACCGTAGACCCTAGCTACGGTGCTAATCGTGGACTCGGAGCCATATGATTGAGTCTCGGATCATCGTTTCCCCTGAACTCTGTTGCCTTTAAATCGTCCAGTCTTTTTGGACTGGTGTTTAAGG
Organism: Carlito syrichta; assembly: GCF_000164805.1. Classification (NCBI taxonomy): domain Eukaryota; kingdom Metazoa; phylum Chordata; class Mammalia; order Primates; family Tarsiidae; genus Carlito; species Carlito syrichta. The sequence goes on from NW_007188461.1 coordinate 3,078, forward strand.
TAATCTCTTGATGTTTAGGTCTTGAGCGGGGGATAATTCCATATTCATAGTAAAGTCTCACTCGTGTGAAGAATCCCCGATAAATTGGTGAAGCTACTGAGTTCAGACCACTTAATTAAAATTTCTTTTAAACGTTATATATATGCACACACACACACACGCGTTACCGACAGCGGTTATTATTGTTTTGCAGTTGATGCAGTATATTAAATTGGATTAAAAACTCCTTGGCTACGAGTTTCTGAAAGGTGACCTTTATTCGGGAATAGAGACAAATAATTTTTCTACTAGCATATCCGTTATCTTTGGGCAGATGGTTATACTTCTGGACTGCCTCAAGGGGCTTAAAGCCAGCTCCGATTCTTTTAACCATCCTTCCCGCCTCCCTTTTTAAACATTTGCTTGCCCCAAATTAGGCAATTATAATAAGAAATGGATAACTGATTAAGGAAATGACATTTTGCTATCCACTAACTTTGTTGCCTGGAATCTCCCAGTTGCTTTTGTTTTGTTTGCGTATGTGTGTGTTTTGATGGGGACAATAATGCTTTTCTGGTGGAGAACCCCTCCATACCCTGCTTTACCATCCGTAAGAGTGATCCAAATGCTGCCCCTCAGCTGCCATTTCAGGACTCATCTGTAGCAACGACACACAATCAATGACAACATGAGCACATCCTGGATATGGCCTCACGTCGGGGTTTGAAGCTTGAAGAGGAGTCCTGGGGTGACCAACCTAGGATGTCCCTTTCCCTCAGGTTCTGGCCTGGACATGCACATCATGCTGAGGCCACAGGCAAAGTGTTCTCTTCCACGCTGACCACATCTTACTCCTTTGCATGGTGAATGTTTTCATGCATCCTTCCTTGAGGCAGTCAACCCCTAGGGCTGATTCTGATCCAATCTGGCATGCCTGAATCAAAGCCCTGTCATTTGGTTACCTTTAATTCACCTTTGGTTAATTATAATACTAAAATTCCCCACCCTGCAAATAATTCAAAGTCATTTTGTGTACATGCCATTTGTGTATAAGCGCCTTCTCACACTACACCTGGGCACTAGAAATTTTTCCCTTTTCACTTTTAACCCCGCAATCACCCCTATGCAAAATACTGTATAACCTGTGTGCGTTTTACAAATGGGAGCAGTGGTTTTCCTGTCCAGCTGGCTGCTCCTGGCTCATCTTCCCTGTAAGTTCCCAAATAAAGCCCATGTCTCATCCGTTGTCTCCAGGCCATTTCTTCAGCCTCTTGGACGCAGTGCCTTCCCCTTTGGGGTATTTGGGAGCCTGGCATAAAAACACTTCACTTAGTAGAGAGCCCATCCTGCCATGGGATGGACTAGATCTTCAGTTGTTGAATTGACTGTGTCTTCAGTTGGATTTTTGCAAAAGGATTCCTTGAGGAGAGCATTTGAGTGTGGGTGGTTTATTTGGGTGCTAATCCTGAGAAGCACTGGTGAAGGAAAGGGGAGCCAAGTCAGGAATTGGAAACGACAATAAAAGACACGTGCATGAACAGAAGCCAGCTCTGGACAAACCTCAGATTGTTCTATCCTGGCAGCAAGGAACATGGAGTATTTATTTATCCACTTCTCTCTTTCATTGACTGAAGGCAGTTTTGAGAGCATTATTCCCTGACACTTTTGGTTACAATGTACAAAGGCTACCCACGCTGATGTTGCTAGAAGGTGCCCTCAGACTGAGAATCACAAGTGCTTGCAGTAGGACTCTGTGTGTGCAGAATGTCGAGCATCACGGGAAGATGGACAGGGCACCAGGCAGCATTTGTTACTTTTAGGACTGGAGATAAGTGTGAGAGGTCAGCCATTCATTCTTAATGGTATAGAGAATGCATTATCTGATGTATCTGGGCATATGGAGAAGTGAAATTTTGTTCCAAGTGAAATGGGCAATTTCATGTAAGTTTCTCCCCTGGTGATTAAAGCCAACAAGACCAAAAATGGAGGGTGCAACTCATTCTTGACTCCCAGGAGGGAAGAACCCAAGGCTGCGTGGGCCATAGGTGCACTGGAGGAGGCTGTGAGATAGGGTGTGTGTGTGTATTCCAGCATGTACTCAGTTGGCCTGGCATATCATGACTTGGCCATCCCCTTTGCTTGAGCTGCTTAATTTCTTGGTCTTTCCATAATATGAGATTTTTTTAAAAATTACTCTAAGTGCACACCATCCTTTGAGCCTTCCAAGCATGTTGTTCAGGATGCTAGGTGATTATAAGAACTCCAGCTGCCACCCTCCCTTGTGGGAGCTCAGCAGAGATGTACATGCTAAGAAAACTCATGGCCAAACTAAGATATGCTAGAGGAATAAGAGAATTTATTAGTTACAAGATAATTGACCTTATTTTTAATTAGTACTTTTTTCTTTCTATACTCATTGAGGGTCAAGCATGAACTTTTAAAAAATATACTATACATAGAGTAAAATTCACCCTTTTCATAGTACTGTGGGTGTTGGCAAATGTGTACATTTGTGCAACCACCACTATGATCAAGTTATAGACTGTTACACTACGCAAAAACAAATTCCATCATGCATCTTTGGAGTCAACTTCTTCCCCCACTCAGAGTCTCTGGCAACTGTTGATCTGTTTCCTGTGCATATAGACTTGCCTTACCAGAAAAGCATATAAATGAAAGTCACATAAATGGAATCATAAAGCATATAACTTTGGTGACTGGCATCCTTCACATACCTACATTTTAGATTCATCCATTTTGTTGCATGTATTAGTAGTTTGTTCCTCTTTGTTGCTGAATAGTATTCCATTGAATGTATTAACCAGAGTTTTTTTTGTTTTGTTTTTTTTTTACTCATTTACTAGTTTGAATTCTTTCCAGTTTAGGCAATTATGAACAATGTTGATGGAAACATTCACAAACAAGATTTTCTGTGAACATAAGTTTTCATTTCACTTGGATAAATATCCAGGAGGTGAATGTTGGGTTGCATGGTAAGTATATGTTTAACTTCATAAGAAACTGCCAAACTTTTTTCTAAAGTAGCTGTACCATTTTGTATTCCCAACAGCAATGTTGAGAGTTTAGGTTGCTTCACATCCTTGCCAGCATTTGGTATAATCAGATTTGTTTTGTTTTAAACCATTCTAGCAGATGTCTATTGTATCTCATTGTGGTTTTGATTTGCATTTCTTTAGTAACTAGCACTGCTGAGTATATTTTCTTTCTTTTCTTTTTTTTTTTTTTGATTTAGAGTCTCACTCTGTCACCCAGGCTGGAGTGCAGCGGCTGCTCCCGGCCACCGCAGCCTCGACCTGCTGGGCTCGGGCGATCCTTCCGCCTCAGCCTTCCAAGTAGCTGGAACTACAGGTGCGTGCTACCACGCCTGGCTAATTTTTTGATTTATTGTAGAACTGAGGTCTCACCAAGTTGCCCAGGCGGGTCTCAAACCCGCGGGCTCAGGCAATCCACTCACTTCAGCCTCCCAAAGCACGGGATTCCAGGCTGAGCCACCGAGCCCGGCTTGAGTATATTTTCATTAACTTATTTGCCATCCATATATGTTTGGTGACATGTTTATTCCAATATTTTGTGTGGGCTGGGCATGGGAACTCATGGCTATAATTCCAGCACATTGGGAGGCCGAGGCAGGAGAATCACTTGTGGTCAGGAATTCAAGACCAGCCTGGGCAACATAGTGAGATCCTGTCTCTACAAAACAAATGTATATTTTGCCTATCTTCTATTGGTTTGAGAGTTCTTATATAGCCGAACATTGTGGTGTGCATCTGTTGTTCCAGCTACTTGGAAGGCTAAGGTGGAAGGATCACCTGAGCCCAGCAGGTCGAGGCTGCGGTGGCCATGAGTGTGCCACTGCACTCCAGTCTGGGGGACAGAGTGAGACTCCAACTCAAAAAAAAAAAAAATTTTTTTTTTTTTTACCTAATCCAGTGTATAACAGAATGATATTCTGCTATATATTTTTCTAGGAGTTTCATAGTTTTAAGATTTACATTTAAGTTTTTGGTCCATTTTGAGTTCATTCTTATATAAGATGTGGGGTATGTGTCAAGTTTTGTTTTTTGCATATGGATATCCAAGCATTCCAGCATCATTTTTTGAAAAGACTAGTCTTTCTCTTTTTGGATTTTTGTAAAAAAAAAAACTTGATTGACTATATATGTGAGATCCTATTTCTGGACTATCGATTGTGTTCCACTGATCTAGCTATCTTTGTGCCAATACCACTGTCTTTTTTTTTTTTTTTTTTGAGTTGAAGTCTCACTCCGTCACCCAGGCTGGAGTGCAGTGGCACACTCATGGCCACCGCAGCCTCGACCTGCTGGGCTCAGGCCATCCTTCTGCCTCAGCCTTCCAAGTATCTGGAACTACAGGCGTGTACCACCATGCCTGGCTAACATTTTTATTTATTGTCGAGACGAAGTTTCACCAAATTGCCCAGGCTGGTCTTGAACCCCTGAACTCAGGCAGTCTTCTCGCCTCAGCCTCCCAAAGTGCTTGGATTACAGACTTGAGCCACTGTGTCTTAATTACTATAGCTTTATGATAAATTTTAAAATCAAGTGGTGATAGCCTTCCAACTTTATTCTTCTTTTGCAAAATAGTTTTGGCTATCCTAAGCATTTTGTCTTTCTAGGTACTGTACATTTTAGAAACATCTTGTAAAGTTCTACAGACTGCAAGGCACAAACCCTAGTTCCACTAATTATATGTGTCTTTGAACAAGTTATTTAACTCTTTTGTGTTCCTGTTTTTTCATTTATACATTGAAATGATGATGAACATGATGCTTACCTAATTATTTTGAAGTTGAGTGATATAGTTCAAATAAATTATGTCCATAGAACAGTTCTTGGCACATTGTAAGAACTCATTAAAGGTTATCTATTTTCCACCTTGCCACCATCCTTCTAATTGCCTCAGAAACCTTTTATTTCCTGGAAACAGGAATTAATGAACAGTTTGAAAAGGAATAATAACCTTTTTTTTTAGCATGTTAATTGTAACCATGGTGAGGACAAGGGACTGGAGTGGGTTGAGATTGGAGACAGGAAACAGCTTAGGAAGTGATTACTCCAGTAGCAACTAATGAGGTCAATTTTAGTGAAGATGTAAAGGAAATACTTTAGTCATATCTCAGGTATAGCAAACAAGTTTGATAACTAATTGATTGTAGGAATTGAAAACAAAGAAACGTTGAAATTGACACAAAGTTGATAGCTTTAAGAGATCAGGTGAAGTCGGGCTCAGTGGCTCAGCCTGTAATTCCACGCCTTTGGGAGGCTGAGGTGAGTGGATTGCCTGAGCCTGCGGGTTCGAGACCCGCCTGGGC
>NW_007188461.1:8446-13564 GCF_000164805.1 Carlito syrichta
AGTCTGGGTGACAGAGTGAGACTCCAACTCAAAAAAAAAAAAAAGAGATCAGGTGATTCTAGTCTTGGCATCACATATAATTCACAATTTTTTTTAGGTTGTAGGAAGTTGGAGAATGGTGACATTCTTTAGACTGTAAGCTTCCATGAGAACAGGAACTGCTATTTTTGTTCACTACTGCTTACCCAGGTGCCTTAGTACATTTTCTGTTGCTACAATGGAGTACTACAGGCTGGGTAATTTATAAAGAAGAGAGCCTTATTGAGCTTATGGTTCTGGAGGCAAGAGCATGATGACAGCAATTTGTGAGGATCTTCTTGCTGTGTCATAACATGACAGAGCGCATCACATGGAGAGAGGGCAAGAGGATGTCAGCTCAGGTCTTCCTTCCTCTTTTTTTTTTTTTTTTGAGTTGGAGTCTCACTCTGTCTCCCAGGCTGAAGTGCAGTGGCACACTCATGGTCACCACAGTCTCAACCTGCTGGGCTCAGGTGATCCTTCCACCTCAGCCTTCCAAGTAGCTGGAACTACAGGTGCATGCCACTTCATCCAGCTAATTTTTTAATTTATTGTAGAGATGAGGTCTCACCAAGTTGTCCAAGCTGGTCTCAAACCCATGGGCTCAGGCAGTCCTCTCACCTCGGCCTCCCAAAGTGCTGAGATTATAGGCGTGATCTACCACGCCAAGCCTCTCTCTTCCTCTGCTTATAAAGCCATGAGTCCCATCATGGGTGCCCCATCCCAATAACCTTATCTAATCCTAATTACTTCCCCAAAGCCCCACCTCTAAATACTGTCAACGTATGAATTTGGGGATTAAGTTTTCAACACATGAAATTTGGGGGACACCTTCAAACCATAGCATCAGGACATAGCAGAATGCCTTCTATATGTAATTAGGTGTTTGCAGTAGACAAAATAATGAACCCCAAAGATGTCCACATTCTAATCCTCAGAACCTGGTGAATATGTTACCTTCCAGTGAAAGGGGGATTTTTCAGGTATGATTAAGTTATGGAGCTTGAGATGGGGATAATATCCCTAATTTTTTTGGTGAACTTAATGTCATCACAAGGGTCCTTATAAGGCAAAGAGGGAGAGAGAGTGAATTGAAGATGCTAAGCTGCTGGCTTTGAAAATGGAGGAAGGGAATTCAGATGGCCTCTAGAAACTGGAAAAGATAAGAAAACAGATTCTCTAGAGGATGTCTAAATGCAGATGGTCAGTAAAAGAGAAGTATGTATTTGAGACCAGGAGAAATTGTAAGTATGGATGGTGTTTCTTTAAGAGGTTATATAGAATTAGAAGAACTCAATGAATAGATCTATGAGGAAACCAACATTCAAAAGGCTTCCAGTCAGGTGCGGTGGCTTATGCCTGTAATCCCAGCACTTTGGAAGGCCAAGGCAAGAGGACTGTCTGAGCTCAGGGATTTGAGAACAGGCTGAGTAGCTTGGTGAGCCCTAGTTTCTACAATATATCAAAAAATTAGCCAGGTGTGGTGGTACACACCTATAGTTCCAGCTATTTGGAAGGTTGAGGTGGAAGGATCACCTGAGCCCAACAGGTCAAGGCTGTGGTGGTGGTGAGTGTGCCACTGTACTCCAGCCTGGGTGACAGAGTGAGACTCCTACTTAGAAAAAAAAAGGCTTCCAGACTTTTCATTGATCCACTAATTATACTAAAATTTCATTTCAACTACTGTTGAGTCCCAGTTTGTAACACTAAAACATTTTTTTCCAATAAAGTAAAACATTTGTCAACTCAAAAAGAAAAGAGAACAGATTCTCCTCCAGAACCTCCAAAAAGGAGGATTTTGCCTAGTGAGATCCAATTCAGACTTCTGCCTTCTAGAAGGGTAATCAATTTATATTGTTTTAAACATTTCATTTGCAGTACTTAATTATAGTAACACTGGTCTCTTAGTCTATTCAGGTGCTATAACAAAATACCTTAGCCTGGGTAATTTATAAACAATAGACATTTTTCACAGTTCTAGAGGCTGGGAAATCCGAGATCAAGGTACCAGCAGATTTGATGTCTGGTGAGGACCTATTCCCTATTGATGATGACTTTTAGCTGTCATCATCACATCCCATCACATGATGGGAGGAATGAACAAGCTCCTTCAGGCCTCTTTTATAAAAGGCTTGAATCCCATTCATGATTGTGGAGCCTTCATGTCCTAATCAACTCCCAAAGGCCCCACCTCTAAATACCATCACTTTGGGGTTTAGGTTTCAATATATAAGTTTTTGGGGTATGAAAACATTCAGAATTCACAATCATAGAACCATAGCAACTGGAAAAATAAACCTCAAAATTTATATGATGGGAAAGACCTATATTCTGCTGCCTGCAGTCTACTGCCTCTAAGTTTACAGAATGCCATACCTATCTAACAAAAGAGAGCTACCTGCTTGTCTGATATCTGATGAAAATTGAGAGGGGAAAAAAGAAGCAAGCAACCTTTTCCAGAACATCTAATGCCATTCCCCTTAATTTTATAACATGTTTTGCTTCCAAGATCTCAAATCTTAGAAACAAATAAGTAAGAGATACAGGGTCTTTGGGGGATACAAAACAAATCTAAAAAAGAACAATATAGTGGCAGGAACTGTGGCTCTAAGACCAAACAGGCCCATTTCATATTTCTGGGTTTGCTCCAGTTATATGAGCTTTGATGAGATTTAAAAACTTTCTGTGTCACTAGTTCCTCATCTGTAAATTTGAGACTATAGTAATCTCTGAGAGGATTAAGACATGTAAATAGTTGGTACACAGCACTCAACAAATGTTAGCCATTGTTACTCTATAAAGCTGAACACAACTGAAGAGCAGATAATCTCAGTTTGCACAATCTTGTTTTACCTCATGAAGTTATCCCTGTCTCTGGTTTACACTCAGTGTAGGGAGATGGAGGAGTTTAGTGTAACATGTGACTTGAAGGCAGAAGTCGGCAGTATGTGTGCTGGGAAAATGACCAGGCCAAAAGGCCTGCAAAAGTAGAACATTCTCTAGCAGACCTCTCAGGGGAAAGCGGGCAGCTGGTCCCCCCCCCCAATCAGCAGTGGCCTTACATGTAAACGGCCCTGTTAGCAAGAGATATATCTTGGTTTGGAGTTTTCCCAGAAGACAAACTATCTTTCCCTTTAAATTAAAATATGCTGCCTAGAAGCTTTTGGGCTTCCTAACATTTCTATGAAAAATGACAGATATTCTAGCAAGGACTCTAGGAAGCATAGCTTTTTTTTGGTGCCTATTTCTAATTACTCTCAAGGTGAAGTACTTATTTAGGTGAGGCATATAATCATTAGAACCTCAATCTGCAGACCTTCAAAACATTAGAAAGAGGAAAACCACCATAAAATGAACAGGTCCAAAATGTATTCACATTCATGAAACATAATGAAAACAACATTCAGGATCAGGATTCAGAGGCAAAGCATGATTAGCACTGTTATTAACTGAATGTTTGTACCCCCCACCCCTGAATTTGTATGTTGAAATCCTAACCCTCAATGTGATGGTATTAGGAGTGAGGGCCTTTAGGAGGTGGATTAGGGCATGAGGGCAGAGCCTTTATAAATGGGATTAGTGTCCTTAAGAAGGCACCTTCTATGAAGGATGAAGTGGGCCCTTACCAGACACTGTATCTGCTGGCACCTGGATCTCGAACTTTCAGCCTCCAGAACTGTGAGCAATAGATTTCTGTTGTTTATAAGCTACCAAGTCTGTTGTAGTTTGTTATAGTAGGCCAAATGGACTAAGACAAGCATCACCATTCAAGGACTCAATTGCATTCATTATACCATGCATGCTGAGGTAGGAAAGTAGACTCATGCTACCACTTAGAAAGATTTCCAAGGACAAAGGCTAAAAAAAAAAAACCTTTTTCACCATCCACTAACTCTACTGCCTATACCAGCCCGTATGTTGCATGGTTTTACAAGAACTACCAAATGTAACTCAGAAAATTAAAATTATACTTGGTGCTCAGAACGATGAAATTCTATTTGTGTATATTTGTGTCTCTCTATTCTACACATAAATACTAAAATGTAAATGTAAATATTTAAAAACATAGTAAATATAAAAATATAAGTATATGATTAATATAAATATATAAGGGAAAATAGCAGGCTTCAGTGTGCATATAACTTTAATCCTTATATAATATATTCATATATTAAAATTATATGTATATCAAAGCTGTTTTACCTTACCCAAAGAAGTTTCTCTAGACAAAGTACCTCCTATTTAGTCATCCTACATTTTGAAGAGTAAAAACTTAAAATATTTTTAAAAGAAAAAAAATTGTCATCAGATCCATTTTAATAAGGCTCACTAATGTTACTAAGTATGTAACACTGTCTAATACCAAATTACAATCAAAATGTGTTGCTAAGAAAAGATGATAACCCCAACTATAATTTTAGTTTTGTCAGATATAAAAGCTGGATATGACTCCTGGCCTACATTTTTCTGGAAAGATTGTTCATTATCCATTCATCTGGCTCAGAAAGTCAATGCCTTGTGCTATCATCATTTTGATAACAATCTGGTCTTTACAAGGCCAACGTAAGAAAGTGTCATCTCCTGTAAGAACCAAATCTGGTGTGAAACTTACACTCTAAGTGTAATTCAAACATTAGTTCCCCTTACTCTCTTCAAATATGACTTTTCTTCTATTATATTTGCAGAAAAGGAGGTTTGTTATCATCTCCCTGTCTGCTTCATGAGCTCCTCCTCTGGGCCACCACCTGCAGCTATGTCTTCCCCTGTGTGATGATACTGTCACGGAGCAGTGAAGGGTAGCACAGGATGGACCATACTCCCTATTGTGTCCTGCTCTCCATAACCCTACAATAACAGGTGATAATGTGTTTAAGACTTACTGAATCTTCTGGCACCTGGATCTTGGAAATTAGTTAAAGATATTACAAGATAGGGAATAATTTTTGACTGGATGCTAAATTTGACTCTTTCCATAGTACAAAAGAAAAAAAAAGGATATGAAGCACTTCATTGAGGAGGGTGGGGTTCCTCTGAAGGTAAAACCCAGTTTTCAGCCTTGTTCCCTGATTTCTAGGCCCACTGTCCTTGGAAAGACGGGGG
>NW_007188461.1:13584-16729 GCF_000164805.1 Carlito syrichta
GAGAGAGGGAGAGGGAGGGAGAGAGGGAGAGAGAGGGGAAAGAGAGAATCTTAAAATTTATTCAGTATACAATTCCATTCTACTTTAGGAGAAATCCACTCCCTTCCCTCTGGAGTAGTGGACATTGTGCCCCACCCAGATTCCCCTTGGATTTATTTTAGTTTCTACATGCCCCTCCCCTGGTCTCTATGCTTTTGCTTCTAATGATCTGTACTTGAACTCTTTTTGGAAGACTACTCTTGGGCTACTGGAAGTACCTTGACAAGCCAGAAAGAGCCAGAGACAGACCGGTAAAGGGGTATGAAAGCCCAGCTCTATGGCCTTAAATTGGGATAAACTCAGAGGCATAATTTATAGTCCAGAGCCCCCCATCCCCACCCCCACCCCGCAACAGGATCAGGATGAGACTGGGTTTTTACCTGAGATAATTATCTTGGGGCTTTCTCCCCTTTCCTGTCTGACCCCCTTACCCCTTTAAGGGGCTCCCTGAAAGCATTTACTTTAAAAATAATTTGCACCCGGCTTGGTGGCTCAGCCTGTAATCCCAGCACTTTGGGAGGCCGAGGTAAGTGGATTGCCTGAGCCCGCGGGTTCAAGACCCACCTGGGCAACTTGGCGAGACCTCGTCTCTACAATAAGTCAAAAATTAGATGGGCATGATAGTGCACACCTGTAGTTCCGGCTACTTGGAAGGCTGAGGCGGAAGGATCGCTGGAGACCAGTGGATCGAGGCTGTGGTGGCCGGGAGCGTGCCACTGCCCTCCAGTCTGGGCGATGGCGTGGGACTCCAACTTAATAATAATAACAATAATAATTTGCTTATGAATGCTCATCCCGGGGTCTTCTGGAGAACCAGCCTAAAGCATCTTTTCACCCACTTTCCCCACTTTAGGGTGAGATCAATGGCTCTATAATTCATGAGCAGTAAATTCCCCAAGTCCAGCAGAATAGCCCAGGGTATCTCGTGTAATGTGTCAAATTCTTTTGAGTTCTCTATTAGGGTGGGAAAAAACTGCACCCCTTTATTACTCCAGTCCCCAATGGATAAATTCTGTGCAAAATAAACACCTGTCCCAAGGACAAAAATAATTCTCAGCAATAATAGATTTAAACCCTATTAAAGAGAACAAACTTTCCCAAGGGCATTACAACTTGCAAAGATGTGTTCTATAGAAAATTATGTAATTAGGCTAAGCCAATTCTACTGCCCTCTTCTATCTCCTGCCCAGATGCCAGTGGTACAAAGGAGATGAGCCCATCCATCACAGGCCCTTGTGGAAAAACAAGTCATCTACCTTGAGGGTCATTTTCAGTAGTGCAGAGACTCAACAGGTGCTTTGAAGTGAACAATTCTCTTTTCTCTAATCCAGTGGTTCTCAAAGTGCAGTGTCAGGACCAGCAGCATCAACATCGCCTGGGAACTGGTTATAAATGCAAACATTCTGGCCTCACCCCAGACCTACTGAATCAGAAACCCTGGAATTGGGAGTGGTTTCAACAATCTGCATTTTCAACAAACCCTCCAGGCATTCTGATGCAAGCTCAAATTTAAGAACCCTTGCTTTTGTCAATTTTGATGTCTTCCATCTTTAATCTCTGTTAACAGAAAGGTGGTATCAAAATAATGTAGCAGCCAGGCTCGGTGGCTCAGCCTGTAATCCCAGCGCTTTGGGAGGTGGAAGTGAGTGGATTGCCTGAGCCCACGGGTTCAAGACCCGCCTGAGCCCACGGGTTCAAGACCCGCCTGGGCAACTTGGCGAGACCTCGTCTCTACAATAAGTCAAAAATTAGCTGGACGTGGTAGCGTACGCCTGTAGTTCCAGCTACTTGGTGTAAGGTAAACGAAATCAGACCAGGCGAAACGGCAACAAAGGAGCCAAGAAAAATTTACTAGCGCAATCCCAGGCGAGGTTCTCTGGTCCATATAGCTGTGGGCCGGAGAAGTCGCACCCAGCAAGATGGGGGACAGTTTTATAAAGGGCATGCTGAGAAAGCTGTGAGGGGAACTGGGGAGAGCGATTATTGGTTGGGACAGCTGTTGCGTGAACGGGGTTGCTAGAATCGCTGTAGCAGGTACTGGCTGGTTTTGTGGCTGGGGTCTTAGTTCCGGTAGCTCATTTTTGCTGGCTCACTTCCGCCCATTATTCTCCTGGTCCGGGTTGAAACCATCTTGTTGAGGCCCACCCCGCCATCCGGTACCTCTGACCTTACACTTGGAAGGCTGAGGCGGAAGGATCGCTGGAGCCCAGCAGGTCGAGGCTGCAGTGGCTGGGAGCGGCCACTGCACTCCAGTCTGGGCGACAGAGTGACTCTAACTCAAAAAAAAAAAAAATGTAGCAAATTCCTAACTAGAGTAAAACCCTGGGATTTGGATTGAGGGTTAAGGGGTTCCTGTTCTCCATTTACATAAGCAATTGAAGGTAGCTCTAAACTCAACAGACCCAAAAGCAGGCCTCAGAGTACTTTGTGATATAGTGGTGGGAAAGATAGAGACAATTTACAAAGGAAAGGACTTTAATTGGAATCTTAAATGCTTTTGACCACAAAGTAAAAGTCTATGGTAGCTTTTCAGGCCCCAGAATATAACATTTTAGCCATTAAAATTTATTGTTTTACTGAAAGGAATATTTGCTGTTTCTTGGGCTCCCAAACTCTCTGTAAAGCCCTAACTGGCTGGAGTAGAGGGTGAATTTTGAGGGGAGGGATATGAAGTCCCAGGATGGAGGGTGAAGGACGTTGGCGCCAGTGAGACTCAGTACCCTTTGAGGCCAAGAGATTTATTAGAGCAGCGGCTACAGAGAGGGAAGGAGGTCTGTAACCACCTGGTGGGAAGGGGAGTGAGAGAGAGAGAGGGAGAGAGAGAGGTCTGTATTTATCGGTTTTGGGAGGGGGCGGCCTGTGCTCTCTAAGCCTGGCCGTGCCAGCCAGAGCCATCTTAGGGTCTTTATTGGAGGGAGCTATGAGGTAGTATTCCTATAGGGAGATAATATTTGTACATGAGTTTAAGTTTCGCGCACGCGGGAGAGGCAGGAATTTACGACTTTTGTTGTCTTTGTTAGGTTCCCTATAGGGTTGGTGCCATCTTGGGAGACGTCCTTCTGGCTGTTCCCTGTGCCTTTCATTCCCACCTTTTCTGTTTATTTGG
>NW_007188462.1:0-6727 GCF_000164805.1 Carlito syrichta
ATACGCAAACAAAACAAAAGCAACTGGGAGATTCCAGGCAACAAAGTTAGTGGATAGCAAAATGTCATTTCCTTAATCAGTTATCCATTTCTTATTATAATTGCCTAATTTGGGGCAAGCAAATGTTTAAAAAGGGAGGCGGGAAGGATGGTTAAAAGAATCGGAGCTGGCTTTAAGCCCCTTGAGGCAGTCCAGAAGTATAACCATCTGCCCAAAGATAACGGATATGCTAGTAGAAAAATTATTTGTCTCTATTCCCGAATAAAGGTCACCTTTCAGAAACTCGTAGCCAAGGAGTTTTTAATCCAATTTAATATACTGCATCAACTGCAAAACAATAATAACCGCTGTCGGTAACGCGTGTGTGTGTGTGTGCATATATATAACGTTTAAAAGAAATTTTAATTAAGTGGTCTGAACTCAGTAGCTTCACCAATTTATCGGGGATTCTTCACACGAGTGAGACTTTACTATGAATATGGAATTATCCCCCGCTCAAGACCTAAACATCAAGAGATTACCTTAAACACCTGTCCAAAAAGACTGGACGATTTAAAGGCAACAGAGTTCAGGGGAAACGATGATCCGAGACTCAATCATATGGCTCCGAGTCCACGATTAGCACCGTAGCTAGGGTCTACGGTTGACTCTTGGCATTTAAAACGTATTGCCATCATCTGGAACAATTGTTCTCGCCCCTCTCCGAGGAGAACGACCTTTGAAAGCGAAATAGTTTAATGTTTCTTTACTACCCTGGCCTGTAATCCACAGACAATGTCACGCGCCACCACCTAATTTTTGAGAACGATCGAATGCCCTAGCTCAGGCACCCAAGGAAATAAAGAAGCTGCGTGGCTACGAGGACGGACGTCATGTTACATATGAACGCCATGGGCACATCTACGTGAAAACCCTGAGGCAGGAGCTCATGCGAATTCGATGAGGAATTCTGATGCCTGCGACAGGACCGGCGGAGTCTGCGGCACCTAAGAGTCGCTCGGGTGGCGGAACCGCCGATGGATGCCACGAGCAGCCCTGCCATTGATGACGCAGTCCAAAAGGAGCAAGGAATTCTCGACGTTTCCACCACGACGAACTACAGCGTCCCGTGACTCTCCTGGCAGAGGCGCTCCTGTGAGAACTGGTGTCTAGCAGAACTGCGAAAAAGAAGTGTCTACGTCTTCGATATTCTCATTGGTGGCGTGCTCTCGTGCGTACGTCGGCCTTCAATGCCAAACGACAAAGAAACGGCCCGGGCGACACCGCCTCGCCTCCCCTTGGCGAAAGCGCAGGCAGGAGCACAGGAAGTGCAGCCCCGAGCCTCGCGTCCAGGGGGCCAAAGGAACACGAAGCCGGAAATCCGCGGCCAGCGCACATGCGCAAGCGGAGGTGCCGCGACTCTTGTCTTCGCGCCCACTTCCGGTCCAGCCCTCACAGACGCGAAGCCCGGGCCCCTGGCGCGCCACAGGTACAAGTACTTGCAGAAAATTCTGGTAGCGCTTCCTGGGGGCGGGTTTCTGGGTGCCCGTGTTGCCCTAAGGCTGTTTGCTCCAACGCGGACTTGCGGCGTTTTCCAGGACTTTCGATGGATACGACCGACATGGTGCTCGTGCCCCTCACCAACGCACCTCCATTTTCTCTTCTTTCAGGGCCCCTGTGCTCCGTTCCAATGCAGCGAGCTTTGGATCGCGCAGAGCATATCATTCAAGGTGCCCGGCAGAGACCCCCTGAAAGGAAATACCGGTGGAGTGGGGAAAAAACGCTACATCAAAAGCTGTATGACATTTATGTTGAAGAATGTGGAAGAGAGCCTGCGGGTATGCCGGAACTAAGGAGCAATGTAAATTTGTTGGAGAAGCTTGTTAGGAGAGAGCCGTTGCCCTGTTTAGTGGTCAGCCTGTACCCCGGCAATGAGGAGTACTCGCTGATGCTCCGGGGGGAAAATGGATCCCCTTCCGAGATCATTCAACTGCCTTATGAAGAAAGGGAGTTGCTCGAATACTTGTATGCAGAAGAACTACCTCCTGTTTTGGTTGACGTCCTGGACAAATCCCACATTAACATCTTTCACTGTGGGTGTGTCATCGCAGAAATACGCGACTACAGGCAGTCCAGGAAGAGGGGACCTCCCGGTTACCAAAGCAGGCATGTTCTCTTACGCCCCACGATGCAGACTTTAGTCCGTGATGTCCAGTCAATGACCAGGGATGGCCAGAAATGGACCCAGGAAGACAGACTTCAGCTTGAGAGCCAACTGATCTTAGCTACAGCTGAGCCGCTGTGTCTGGATCCTTCTGTAGCAGTCACCTGCACTACCAACAGGCTGCTGTACAACAAGCAAAAGATGAACACCGGCCCGATGAAACGGCACTTCAAGAGGTACGCGTGGCCCTCTCTCAGTCAGCAGCAGGAGCCGTCTGGTCGTCCACCTCCACCTGAGCTAAGAGTTTTGACTTCTGGCAAAAAAGGCAAAGGAAGAAAAGCAGGTCAGCATCATGACCTGAAAATTTCTAAAGCCGGAAACTGTGTAGAAACGTGGAAACGGAGACCCTGCGACTTGGCCACACCTTCTCAAGTGGATGTGGAGAAAGATGCTAAAGGGAAACGGTCTGTCAGATCTCATCACTCACGACCAACCGTCTGGCCAGCCCGGGGGGTACAAGATGATTGTGGATCCCAACGTGAGGCTGGCGGCCAGTCCCGGGCAGCAAAGCCGAGCACCGTGCAGTCCCTTCGCGACCCACTTATCTCTGGTCAAACATGGCCATCGAAAAAAGCCACGTGGAAGAGTCCGAAGTCTCCCCTCCCCTCCTTCCTAGATGACCACTCATATGTTCTCAGGCCTGGGTCAGAGACAGATGCCAGGAGGGCAGTCAGACAGCACCGGGAATCGGTGCAGGGCAAAGCCAGAGGTCCAGGCAAGATGTCACACAGCTCCAGCCGCCCAGCCAGTGGCAGTCAGCTCTCTTCAGCGGAAACACCGGAACCGCCTAAACCCACGTCGGTCCAGTCTTCAGTACCGGGGAAGGAGGTGAAACATCCCCCTCCAGCCATCCTACTTTCCTCAAGCTCAGGAAAGAGCTCTTCTGGTAACACTTTTCCTCCACAGCAGGCAAGCAGCTCTCTTCCATCTCCATCCCCTGCTGGTGCTCATGCTCCTGCAGCAGCAAGTCTTTCTCGGAAGTCCTCCGTCGATCTCAAGCCAGTTAGCGGGCTTCTTCCCGCTGTCCAGTCCCCTGCCAGCTCCTCAAAAACAACCCCAGCCACCCATGTCACGGCTTGGCCAGGTGCCACTGGCCTCGAGGTCATCAGTGTGAAGGGCCCGGTCCTCGGGGCTCAGACTCTGGGGAGTGGTTCAAACCCCGTGTGGGGCCAGACCACCGGTGCCCTGGCACCTACCCACGTCAGTGCAGGCAGCCCTCGGTTCTCAGGAGGTCCACTACCAAACGCACAGCCCGGTGCAGTGCAGGCACCTTCTCAAGCTCACGTCCAGTATTTTTTAAAAGCTCCCTCAGGTCTCAAGCCCTTGACTCTACTCCAGGTTCCACCTGGTTCCCTCATTTTGGCCACCGAGCAGCAGCAGTTGTACCAGTTGGGTCCGTGGCAAGGCCTCCAGCAACACACAGTTTTGCATCCTCTTCAGCCGGGGCTTCAGGGTTCTGCACGGGTTTCGAGCAGTCGAGAACGGGCCTTACCTGCTCATCGCCCTCTTCTTGTTAATCTCACTGGAGCTAGGAGTGGTCTCCAGCCCCAGGCAGCTGTGTTGTCTCAGCCTGACTCTGAGAAGAGAAGAGCTGGGCAGAGCCTACCTCAGCAGGGATCTCAGCTCCCCTCTACCTTGCGGAGGCGGCGGCGGCAGCAGCAGCAGCAGCAGCAGCAGCAGCAACAACAACAAAATCAACAACAGCAGCAGCAGCAACAGCCAGCGTGGGTGGAAGCAGCAGCCACTCACACAGCTCAGTCACATTCAGGTAGACCTACAGTAAGCCAGGAGGAAGGTGAAATGAAGGGTGGGGTTCCAACCCTTTCAACAACCTGAGTCTTGGAGTTTTTTCTTTTTTTTACTCCATGGGAGCATCGACCCACATTAATTCCCAGTCTTTACTTCATTTGTGGTTTTTTAATGTGTGGCTGTTTTGCATTTTAAGGTACACACTTTACACAGAAGCACAGTCCCATGATTTGTAGATAGAAACTGGGAAGTGAGTTATTAACCTGGGTTGTTTTGCTTAAGTTACTCCTTCATTGGTGTTGACAGAATTATTTTTAATGCCGTCTTCTAAAGTAGCCAAATCCAAACTAGGTTGAGTTTACACTTCTGAAGCTTGTCATTTTTCTAAATCAACCAAAGTACAAGACTAAGAAGTTCAAGTTCATATTTTAACAAGATGAGCAGGGTTTTACAAATTTTAATCGTGGTGAAAACAGAACACAGAATATCCCATCTTAACCATTTTAAAGCGTGCAGTTTGGCAGCATGAAGTACATTCGCATGGTTGTGCAACGGATCTCCAGAACTTTTTTATCTTGCAAAACTGAAACTCTGCAGGCATGAAATACCCACGACCCATTTCCTCTCCCCTGAGCCCTGGCAGCCACCCTTCTACTTTCTGTCTCTAGAGTTTGAGTACCCTGAGCCCCTTGCGAGTCATACGTCATGTGTCATTTGGTCACTGGCTCATTTCACTTAGTATTGTGTCCTCAGTGTTCATCTGTGTCATCTCCTGCAACGGGACGGTCATTGCTTTGTTAAAATGGTTCGTTTCACTGTATATGACATAGGGAAGTGACCTGTGAACCCTGAGACACACCTTTCAGAAGAACGTAATTGGTATTTGTTTTAGTTTAAAGGTTTGTGTGCAATGATGAAATGTAATTATTACAGATTCATTTGAAAAAAGAAAGTACCCTCAAGATTATCCTTGTCTCACTGCGATTGAGTACACTGGGGACCTTCAAAGCTGTGGAATGGAATTAGTGGCAGATTTGCCTGTGTGACAGTCCCCAGCCCTTTCAAAGGCCCTGTCTGTACTCAGTGCCCCCCCCTCCACCCCCAGAGCCGAGGTCTCCTCCTCTTCCTCCTGGCTACAGTCTCTGGCCTTGAAAAGACTCTTCTGGGATGTCTTGTTTTCTTCATAAAGAAATCACTTTCGGCTGGGCTCGGTGGCTCAGCCTGTAATCCCAGCACTTTGGGAGGCCGAGGCCAGTGGAGTGCCTGAGCCCGCGGGTTTGAGACCCACCCGGGCAACTTGGCGAGACCTCGTCTCTACAATAAATCAAAAATTAGCCAGGCGTGGTAACGTGCGCCTGTAGTTCCAGCTGCTTGGAGGACTGAGGCGGAAGGATCGCCGGAGCCCAGCAAGCAGGTCGGGGCTGCAGTGGCCGGGAGCGTGCCACTGCACTCCAGTCTGGGTGACAGAGTGAGACTCCAACTCAAAAAATAAAAAAAATTAAAATAAAGAAATCACTTTCAGTTTTACAACTGTAGCTTATTTGCAAAGAGTTAATAGCAAAACATTTGAAAATCTCTCTCCTTCCTTCATTCCTTCCTTCCTTCCTTCCATCTGGATCTCTGTCACCCAGGCTGTAGTGCAGTGGCACAATCACAGCTCACTGCAGCCTTGACCTCCTGGGCTCAGGCAATTCTTTCCTCCTCAGCCTCCTGAGTAACTGGGATTACAGGCACATGCCACCAAGCCTGATTAATTTTGGGGGGGGGCGGGAGGAGTGGAGCTCTCACTATGTTGCCTAGGCTGGTTTTAAACTCCTGGGCTCAAGTGAACCTCCCACCTTGGCCTTCCTAATTACTGGGATTACAGTCGGCGCCACCGTGCCCAGCCAGAAAATCCGTTTTGTTTTCTTTACAAATGTCTGCAGCCTTGTTAGTTTCTTCAGCAGAACCCCCTTTTTCTTTCTCTTCTCTTCCCTTTGTTTATTCTTCGTTATCAATTTTTCAGCAATCCCTGTTCCCTCATCGTTTTTCCTGTTTTAATGGGACTCAAAGGTCTCCAAATTTTTCTGCCCTCTTTTTTTTCTTTTTAAAAAATCGAGGTGTGATTCACATAAACAGTTATGCCTTTTAAAGTACAATCGTAAAGCGACAGGTAGCACGTTCACAATGTTGTGCAACACCACCTGTATCTATTTCCAATATATCTGCTTCACCCTTTTGCCCGTTAGGCACTCAGTTGTCCCCCTCCCTCCTCCAAGCTCCTGGCGACAACCAATTTGCTTTCTGTTTCTATGGAGTTCCCTATTTGAAATAATTCCTGTAAGTGGACTCATGCAGTATGTGGTCTTTTGTGTCTAGCTGCTTTCACTTGGCATAATGTTTTTGAGGTTCATCCATTTTGTAGCATGTATTGGTACTTCATTCGCTTTTATGTCTCAGTAATGTGCCATTCTTTGTATATAGCACATTTTGCTTATCCATTCATCCGTTGATGGACACTTGGGTTGTTTCCATCATCTGGCTATTTGTATATAAAACTGCTGTCAATATTCGTGTTCCAGTATTTGTTTTAGCGTCTCTTCATATTTTGCTCTGTTACAGCTTTGAAGGGCCACCCGTGTACATGATACTTGTTTTTCTAATCACCCATGAATGTTTCTCTGCCTTTTGCCTTAACAGAAAAGGGAAGTGTGGTCTGGCGGTTTGGAAAGAGATTAGAGAAGAAATAGATAATCAGTGTGCTTACTTGATTCACCCGGCTATTCCAATGTGTTG
>NW_007188463.1:0-9516 GCF_000164805.1 Carlito syrichta
ATACGCAAACAAAACAAAAGCAACTGGGAGATTCCAGGCAACAAAGTTAGTGGATAGCAAAATGTCATTTCCTTAATCAGTTATCCATTTCTTATTATAATTGCCTAATTTGGGGCAAGCAAATGTTTAAAAAGGGAGGCGGGAAGGATGGTTAAAAGAATCGGAGCTGGCTTTAAGCCCCTTGAGGCAGTCCAGAAGTATAACCATCTGCCCAAAGATAACGGATATGCTAGTAGAAAAATTATTTGTCTCTATTCCCGAATAAAGGTCACCTTTCAGAAACTCGTAGCCAAGGAGTTTTTAATCCAATTTAATATACTGCATCAACTGCAAAACAATAATAACCGCTGTCGGTAACGCGTGTGTGTGTGTGTGCATATATATAACGTTTAAAAGAAATTTTAATTAAGTGGTCTGAACTCAGTAGCTTCACCAATTTATCGGGGATTCTTCACACGAGTGAGACTTTACTATGAATATGGAATTATCCCCCGCTCAAGACCTAAACATCAAGAGATTACCTTAAACACCTGTCCAAAAAGACTGGACGATTTAAAGGCAACAGAGTTCAGGGGAAACGATGATCCGAGACTCAATCATATGGCTCCGAGTCCACGATTAGCACCGTAGCTAGGGTCTACGGTTGACTCTTGGCATTTAAAACGTATTGCCATCATCTGGAACAATTGTTCTCGCCCCTCTCCGAGGAGAACGACCTTTGAAAGCGAAATAGTTTAATGTTTCTTTACTACCCTGGCCTGTAATCCACAGACAATGTCACGCGCCACCACCTAATTTTTGAGAACGATCGAATGCCCTAGCTCAGGCACCCAAGGAAATAAAGAAGCTGCGTGGCTACGAGGACGGACGTCATGTTACATATGAACGCCATGGGCACATCTACGTGAAAACCCTGAGGCAGGAGCTCATGCGAATTCGATGAGGAATTCTGATGCCTGCGACAGGACCGGCGGAGTCTGCGGCACCTAAGAGTCGCTCGGGTGGCGGAACCGCCGATGGATGCCACGAGCAGCCCTGCCATTGATGACGCAGTCCAAAAGGAGCAAGGAATTCTCGACGTTTCCACCACGACGAACTACAGCGTCCCGTGACTCTCCTGGCAGAGGCGCTCCTGTGAGAACTGGTGTCTAGCAGAACTGCGAAAAAGAAGTGTCTACGTCTTCGATATTCTCATTGGTGGCGTGCTCTCGTGCGTACGTCGGCCTTCAATGCCAAACGACAAAGAAACGGCCCGGGCGACACCGCCTCGCCTCCCCTTGGCGAAAGCGCAGGCAGGAGCACAGGAAGTGCAGCCCCGAGCCTCGCGTCCAGGGGGCCAAAGGAACACGAAGCCGGAAATCCGCGGCCAGCGCACATGCGCAAGCGGAGGTGCCGCGACTCTTGTCTTCGCGCCCACTTCCGGTCCAGCCCTCACAGACGCGAAGCCCGGGCCCCTGGCGCGCCACAGGTACAAGTACTTGCAGAAAATTCTGGTAGCGCTTCCTGGGGGCGGGTTTCTGGGTGCCCGTGTTGCCCTAAGGCTGTTTGCTCCAACGCGGACTTGCGGCGTTTTCCAGGACTTTCGATGGATACGACCGACATGGTGCTCGTGCCCCTCACCAACGCACCTCCATTTTCTCTTCTTTCAGGGCCCCTGTGCTCCGTTCCAATGCAGCGAGCTTTGGATCGCGCAGAGCATATCATTCAAGGTGCCCGGCAGAGACCCCCTGAAAGGAAATACCGGTGGAGTGGGGAAAAAACGCTACATCAAAAGCTGTATGACATTTATGTTGAAGAATGTGGAAGAGAGCCTGCGGGTATGCCGGAACTAAGGAGCAATGTAAATTTGTTGGAGAAGCTTGTTAGGAGAGAGCCGTTGCCCTGTTTAGTGGTCAGCCTGTACCCCGGCAATGAGGAGTACTCGCTGATGCTCCGGGGGGAAAATGGATCCCCTTCCGAGATCATTCAACTGCCTTATGAAGAAAGGGAGTTGCTCGAATACTTGTATGCAGAAGAACTACCTCCTGTTTTGGTTGACGTCCTGGACAAATCCCACATTAACATCTTTCACTGTGGGTGTGTCATCGCAGAAATACGCGACTACAGGCAGTCCAGGAAGAGGGGACCTCCCGGTTACCAAAGCAGGCATGTTCTCTTACGCCCCACGATGCAGACTTTAGTCCGTGATGTCCAGTCAATGACCAGGGATGGCCAGAAATGGACCCAGGAAGACAGACTTCAGCTTGAGAGCCAACTGATCTTAGCTACAGCTGAGCCGCTGTGTCTGGATCCTTCTGTAGCAGTCACCTGCACTACCAACAGGCTGCTGTACAACAAGCAAAAGATGAACACCGGCCCGATGAAACGGCACTTCAAGAGGTACGCGTGGCCCTCTCTCAGTCAGCAGCAGGAGCCGTCTGGTCGTCCACCTCCACCTGAGCTAAGAGTTTTGACTTCTGGCAAAAAAGGCAAAGGAAGAAAAGCAGGTCAGCATCATGACCTGAAAATTTCTAAAGCCGGAAACTGTGTAGAAACGTGGAAACGGAGACCCTGCGACTTGGCCACACCTTCTCAAGTGGATGTGGAGAAAGATGCTAAAGGGAAACGGTCTGTCAGATCTCATCACTCACGACCAACCGTCTGGCCAGCCCGGGGGGTACAAGATGATTGTGGATCCCAACGTGAGGCTGGCGGCCAGTCCCGGGCAGCAAAGCCGAGCACCGTGCAGTCCCTTCGCGACCCACTTATCTCTGGTCAAACATGGCCATCGAAAAAAGCCACGTGGAAGAGTCCGAAGTCTCCCCTCCCCTCCTTCCTAGATGACCACTCATATGTTCTCAGGCCTGGGTCAGAGACAGATGCCAGGAGGGCAGTCAGACAGCACCGGGAATCGGTGCAGGGCAAAGCCAGAGGTCCAGGCAAGATGTCACACAGCTCCAGCCGCCCAGCCAGTGGCAGTCAGCTCTCTTCAGCGGAAACACCGGAACCGCCTAAACCCACGTCGGTCCAGTCTTCAGTACCGGGGAAGGAGGTGAAACATCCCCCTCCAGCCATCCTACTTTCCTCAAGCTCAGGAAAGAGCTCTTCTGGTAACACTTTTCCTCCACAGCAGGCAAGCAGCTCTCTTCCATCTCCATCCCCTGCTGGTGCTCATGCTCCTGCAGCAGCAAGTCTTTCTCGGAAGTCCTCCGTCGATCTCAAGCCAGTTAGCGGGCTTCTTCCCGCTGTCCAGTCCCCTGCCAGCTCCTCAAAAACAACCCCAGCCACCCATGTCACGGCTTGGCCAGGTGCCACTGGCCTCGAGGTCATCAGTGTGAAGGGCCCGGTCCTCGGGGCTCAGACTCTGGGGAGTGGTTTAAACCCCGTGTGGGGCCAGACCACCGGTGCCCTGGCACCTACCCACGTCAGTGCAGGCAGCCCTCGGTTCTCAGGAGGTCCACTACCAAACGCACAGCCCGGTGCAGTGCAGGCACCTTCTCAAGCTCACGTCCAGTATTTTTTAAAAGCTCCCTCAGGTCTCAAGCCCTTGACTCTACTCCAGGTTCCACCTGGTTCCCTCATTTTGGCCACCGAGCAGCAGCAGTTGTACCAGTTGGGTCCGTGGCAAGGCCTCCAGCAACACACAGTTTTGCATCCTCTTCAGCCGGGGCTTCAGGGTTCTGCACGGGTTTCGAGCAGTCGAGAACGGGCCTTACCTGCTCATCGCCCTCTTCTTGTTAATCTCACTGGAGCTAGGAGTGGTCTCCAGCCCCAGGCAGCTGTGTTGTCTCAGCCTGACTCTGAGAAGAGAAGAGCTGGGCAGAGCCTACCTCAGCAGGGATCTCAGCTCCCCTCTACCTTGCGGAGGCGGCGGCGGCAGCAGCAGCAGCAGCAGCAGCAGCAGCAACAACAACAAAATCAACAACAGCAGCAGCAACAACAACAAAATCAACAACAGCAGCAGCAACAACAACAGCAGCAGCAGCAGCAGCAACAGCTAGCGTGGGTGGAAGCAGCAGCCACTCACACAGCTCAGTCACATTCAGGTAGACCTACAGTAAGCCAGGAGGAAGGTGAAATGAAGGGTGGGGTTCCAACCCTTCCAACAACCTGAGTCTTGGAGTTTTTTCTTTTTTTTACTCCATGGGAGCATCGACCCACATTAATTCCCAGTCTTTACTTCATTTGTGGTTTTTTAATGTGTGGCTGTTTTGCATTTTAAGGTACACACTTTACACAGAAGCACAGTCCCATGATTTGTAGATAGAAACTGGGAAGTGAGTTATTAACCTGGGTTGTTTTGCTTAAGTTACTCCTTCATTGGTGTTGACAGAATTATTTTTAATGCCGTCTTCTAAAGTAGCCAAATCCAAACTAGGTTGAGTTTACACTTCTGAAGCTTGTCATTTTTCTAAATCAACCAAAGTACAAGACTAAGAAGTTCAAGTTCATATTTTAACAAGATGAGCAGGGTTTTACAAATTTTAATCGTGGTGAAAACAGAACACAGAATATCCCATCTTAACCATTTTAAAGCGTGCAGTTTGGCAGCATGAAGTACATTCGCATGGTTGTGCAACGGATCTCCAGAACTTTTTTATCTTGCAAAACTGAAACTCTGCAGGCATGAAATACCCACGACCCATTTCCTCTCCCCTGAGCCCTGGCAGCCACCCTTCTACTTTTTGTCTCTAGAGTTTGAGTACCCTGAGCCCCTTGCGAGTCATACGTCATGTGTCATTTGGTCACTGGCTCATTTCACTTAGTATTGTGTCCTCAGTGTTCATCTGTGTCATCTCCTGCAACGGGACGGTCATTGCTTTGTTAAAATGGTTCGTTTCACTGTATATGACATAGGGAAGTGACCTGTGAACCCTGAGACACACCTTTCAGAAGAACGTAATTGGTATTTGTTTTAGTTTAAAGGTTTGTGTGCAATGATGAAATGTAATTATTACAGATTCATTTGAAAAAAGAAAGTACCCTCAAGATTATCCTTGTCTCACTGCGATTGAGTACACTGGGGACCTTCAAAGCTGTGGAATGGAATTAGTGGCAGATTTGCCTGTGTGACAGTCCCCAGCCCTTTCAAAGGCCCTGTCTGTACTCAGTGCCCCCCCCTCCACCCCCAGAGCCGAGGTCTCCTCCTCTTCCTCCTGGCTACAGTCTCTGGCCTTGAAAAGACTCTTCTGGGATGTCTTGTTTTCTTCATAAAGAAATCACTTTCGGCTGGGCTCGGTGGCTCAGCCTGTAATCCCAGCACTTTGGGAGGCCGAGGCCAGTGGAGTGCCTGAGCCCGCGGGTTTGAGACCCACCCGGGCAACTTGGCGAGACCTCGTCTCTACAATAAATCAAAAATTAGCCAGGCGTGGTAACGTGCGCCTGTAGTTCCAGCTGCTTGGAGGACTGAGGCGGAAGGATCGCCGGAGCCCAGCAAGCAGGTCGGGGCTGCAGTGGCCGGGAGCGTGCCACTGCACTCCAGTCTGGGTGACAGAGTGAGACTCCAACTCAAAAAATAAAAAAAATTAAAATAAAGAAATCACTTTCAGTTTTACAACTGTAGCTTATTTGCAAAGAGTTAATAGCAAAACATTTGAAAATCTCTCTCCTTCCTTCATTCCTTCCTTCCTTCCTTCCATCTGGATCTCTGTCACCCAGGCTGTAGTGCAGTGGCACAATCACAGCTCACTGCAGCCTTGACCTCCTGGGCTCAGGCAATTCTTTCCTCCTCAGCCTCCTGAGTAACTGGGATTACAGGCACATGCCACCAAGCCTGATTAATTTTGGGGGGGGGCGGGAGGAGTGGAGCTCTCACTATGTTGCCTAGGCTGGTTTTAAACTCCTGGGCTCAAGTGAACCTCCCACCTTGGCCTTCCTAATTACTGGGATTACAGTCGGCGCCACCGTGCCCAGCCAGAAAATCCGTTTTGTTTTCTTTACAAATGTCTGCAGCCTTGTTAGTTTCTTCAGCAGAACCCCCTTTTTCTTTCTCTTCTCTTCCCTTTGTTTATTCTTCGTTATCAATTTTTCAGCAATCCCTGTTCCCTCATCGTTTTTCCTGTTTTAATGGGACTCAAAGGTCTCCAAATTTTTCTGCCCTCTTTTTTTTCTTTTTAAAAAATCGAGGTGTGATTCACATAAACAGTTATGCCTTTTAAAGTACAATCGTAAAGCGACAGGTAGCACGTTCACAATGTTGTGCAACACCACCTGTATCTATTTCCAATATATCTGCTTCACCCTTTTGCCCGTTAGGCACTCAGTTGTCCCCCTCCCTCCTCCAAGCTCCTGGCGACAACCAATTTGCTTTCTGTTTCTATGGAGTTCCCTATTTGAAATAATTCCTGTAAGTGGACTCATGCAGTATGTGGTCTTTTGTGTCTAGCTGCTTTCACTTGGCATAATGTTTTTGAGGTTCATCCATTTTGTAGCATGTATTGGTACTTCATTCGCTTTTATGTCTCAGTAATGTGCCATTCTTTGTATATAGCACATTTTGCTTATCCATTCATCCGTTGATGGACACTTGGGTTGTTTCCATCATCTGGCTATTTGTATATAAAACTGCTGTCAATATTCGTGTTCCAGTATTTGTTTTAGCGTCTCTTCATATTTTGCTCTGTTACAGCTTTGAAGGGCCACCCGTGTACATGATACTTGTTTTTCTAATCACCCATGAATGTTTCTCTGCCTTTTGCCTTAACAGAAAAGGGAAGTGTGGTCTGGCGGTTTGGAAAGAGATTAGTGAAGAAATAGATAATCAGTGTGCTTACTTGATTCACCCGGCTATACCAATGTGTTGTCAATGCAGTTAAAGAGGGATTTGGCCAGCTTCAAGCAAATGCGTCACATTTTCCATCTGAGTGACACCCGGTGCACTTGAGCATCCTGGACATAATTAAGGGTGGTGCCTGCACTTTCAAGAAGCAAAACCAGTGCAGTAACCAGTTACAGAGAAAAGTTTGTGTCAGCCTTGGGAGCTAAGCAGAGACCTGAAGTCATTATATTGCCAGATAGGGTTTACTTTCTCCCTTTGTCCTCTATTTGTATCTTTCTAGTGCTGCATAGAAAGCAGCCGAATTTGTAGTTGAGTGATGTGGCCTCTCTTCTCAGGCAGGCAAATAAATTCAGCTTTTTTTCAGATTATCATTTAGTGGCCTTTATTTTCTTGTAATGATCACCTTCAGTGTTGATAATTTGTTGCAACTGCCACAGTAATGAAGAGAAAAGAATATTACTCTTGAAATAAAATCCTAGACTATGTATTTATTTAACTAACTATATAAGGATAATTTCTCACATTAATGTTGGGGATGGGGGGAATACTTATACCAAAAAATAGTAAAAATG
Source organism: Carlito syrichta (assembly GCF_000164805.1). Classification (NCBI taxonomy): domain Eukaryota; kingdom Metazoa; phylum Chordata; class Mammalia; order Primates; family Tarsiidae; genus Carlito; species Carlito syrichta. Next base: position 7,330 of record NW_007188463.1, read on the forward strand.
CCTCTTCAAGATCTAGATTTTATTCTGATCTCATCTAATTGTGTTGTTCAACAATTTAAGCTAGTTTTGCAGTATGATAAAGTCTTAGTAGAGAATGAATGTTACATATATAAAGATGAATACACAATAGAAAAAATGGGAAATAGAAGAGGCCTCAAAATTGTAGTGGCCTGTCACCCTACCACAAGTCAGAGGTCAAGACACAGACCAATGAGACGGCAGAAAAATGATTTCACAAGAAATATATTACCCAACTTATGAAGTTTCAGGTATGTGTATATGTACAAAGAATTTGTACTCATTTAGAAGTGATAAATTTAAAAGCTATCATTCTATTTTAGATATTAGTTTGGGGAAAACACTATTTCATCCAGAAATTGTTACTTCTTAAAAGTAACATCTCGTTTCCTTACTGGACAAGCTGTCTTCAGGGTCCCATTCCCATTTCTCTCACCTCTTAACTAATACTAATATTGTCATTTGTTTCTGTTGCATGCTGCCTTTCTGAAATGTCACCAAGACAACTTGTTGATTAGAGAAAACTGAGGTTATTCTTACTGGTAAGGAAAAAGACTACCTTGATAGAGTCTTACTGGTGGTGGTTAAATCTTTTCCAATAAAATCTATTAAGATAATAGACTTAATTGCCAGGACTTCAGTATTTTATCTGCAGGGAAAATGTACTTAGCTGTTTTAATTGCATCTTTAAAAACATGTAGGCTTTACAATATAGGATTTTTTCCCTCTGTTCTTGGTATGTGCTAGGCACTGTTCTGTTTTTACATGTTTTCACTCAGTCCTTGCAAGAACCATGTGCAGTTGTGAGAGAGAAAACAAGGCATTGGGAGCTTAAGTAATTTGCTCAAGGTCACCCAGCTGTGAAGTGTCAGAGCTCAGATTTGAGCCCAAGCCTCCTGGGTTCAGAGACCACATTCTTTCCCACACTGCCCTCTTTACTGCCTCACTGAGGGCAAGACATAGGTCTGTCTCCAGTGGGCTCACAATATGGTTGCAGAGACCCCATGATATGTGGATAAAACTACAGTTGGAAGTCTGTCACTTATCTGTATGTTAGCTTCTGAAGGAAGCTTATAAGTGACATCTCTGCTGTAATTTGACACCAGTTGAAAGAGAGCGATCTAGCAGTCAGCCTGCCATCAATATATTCTCAAGATAAATGATGCTCATATATTTGAGGACATAATTTAGATCTGATTTCCTAATATTACACCCTTGTATTAGAGAGACTCTTCCACCCACTCATAGATGGGGCCAGAGAACTGCATATCCCTCCCATGGACTTGGCCCTCTCACTGGGGAGAACTGAGTGGGCTGGGATGGGTCACTTTAATGAAAAGCTTCTTAACCCCTGGGCAATAGGCATTTTTGGCATTTGGTGAAGCCCATGGATCCCTTCTCAAAATAACATTTTTATGTGCATAAAATATAATACACGGCATTATAAAAGAAGCCAATTACACTAAAATACAACCCTCAAAGAATATACAGTAAATACATTTATGATTATATGCTTTTTTATTAATGCAGTAAATAAGATTTAGCAGTAGGTCTAATAACTACTATAATATGGAAGTAGTGATGAGCATAAATTATATTTTGAGATCTCTCCAACAAGTGAAATGTCATAAGAAAACACCTGTGATTTCTATTAGCTGCAAATTTACAGACATTGGTTATACTACTGTAGTTTGTTGTCTATATCCATATTTGTAGGAAATATTGCATTTCAGTTAGAAGTCAGAAAATTACAATATAAGGTTTTTTTTCCATGTCAAGTTCATGGATCCCCTGAAAGTGTCCATAGACCCTAGGTTAAGGGTTGTTGCTCTAATAGAAACTCCTCCCTTGGAAACAGAATAAATAGGCAATAAACAACAGTATATGAGGAGGGACCTCAAAAAAACCCAGAATTATCTTTTGGAGGGTGGGCTCCTTGTAGTACACTCAGAATTTGTTCCTCTGGATCAAACAGTCAACCAAAGTTTTTATCTGGAAGTTTTGAGAGGGTTGTGTCACGATTTGCAGAAGAAACATCCCAAGTTGTGGCAAACAGTGGCACTATGATAATGCACATGCCCACACCACACTGAGTGTTCAGCAGTTTTTTTGTTTTGTTTTGTTTTGTTTTTTGAGTTGGAGTCTCACTCCGTCGCCCAGACTGGAGTG
>NW_007188463.1:9566-14635 GCF_000164805.1 Carlito syrichta
GTCTTGCCAAGTTGCCCAGGCGGGTCTGGAACCCGCGGGCTCAGGCAATCCACTCACCTCAGCCTCCCAAAGCGTGGGATTATATGCTGAGCCACCGAGCCCGGCTTTTATTTTGTTTTGTTTTATTCAGCAGTTTTTGACCAAAAACAGCATGACCCTCCACCCCACCCTCCCTATTCACCCGATCTCACCCTGAGCGACTTTTTTGTGTTTCCCTAGAGGAAAAAAAGTCCTCAAAGGGAAATGTTTAGCCGATGTGGAAAAGGTGAAACAAAAAATGACAGAAGCACTAAAATGCATCCAAGTTGACGAGTTCAAAAACTGTTTTGAGCAGTGGAAAAAGCATCTCAATAGGTGCATTACATCTTATGGAAAGTACTTTGAAGGTGACTGAAGTTTAAACATGTAAGGATATATACACAATTTTTTATAAATACATTCCAGGTTTTTTTGGGGTTCCCTCTTGTATGTTATATGTGCAAGACTACAGGTGATGACCAAGTATGCTTAAATCGTACATAGTGAGCTGGGCTCGGTGGCTCAGCCTGCAATCCCGCGCCTTGGGAGGCTGAGGTGAGTGAATTTGCCTGAGCCCGCGGGTTCCAGACCAGCCTGGGCAACTTGGCGAGACCTCATCTCTACAATAAGTCAAAAAATTAGCCAGGCATGGTAGCACATGCCTGTAGTTTCAGCTACTTGGAAGGCTGAGGTGGAAGGATCGCCGGAGCCCAGCAGGTCAAGGCTGCAGTGGCCGGGAGCAGCCACTGCACTCCAGTCTGGGTGATAGAGTGAAACTCCAACTAAAAAAAAAAAAATTGTACATAGTGGTCAAATTATCGAATGATTATCATAGCTGCTTGGAAAGGAGTTGCTTACAAGGCACATGTTATTCATTTAATCCTCAAAACAGCCCTATTGGTGGTTTGTATTGTTAATTCCATTTTCAAGCGAAGAAACAGAGAGGTTAGTGTTACTTGTCACACCTGTAATCCCAGCACTTTGGGAGGCAGAGGTGAAAAGATTTCCTGAGTCCAGGGGTTCAAGACCAGCCTGGGCAACTTGGCAAGACCTCAGTTCTACAATAAATCAAAAAATTAGCCAGACATGGTGCCGTGCGCCTGTAATTCCAGCTACTTGGGAGGCTGAGGTGGAAGGATCACCTGATCCCAGTAGGCGGAGGCTGCAGTGTCCGTTTGCATGCTACTGCACTTCAGCCTGGGTGACAGAGTGAGACTTTTACTGAAAAACAAACAAGCAAACAAACAAAACAAAACAAAAAACAAAGGTCGCACATCTAGTTGATAGAGGAGCCAGGATTTGAATCTAGGTAGTCTGGCTCCAAAATCCATGATCTTAACCACTAAACTGAAGCTGCATAATACATTTAGACAGTTAGTCTAGGAAAAAACTAGGGCTAAATATAACTACTGTTTATAAAGTTGTGTCCATAGAGAAATACTTATAAACAAAAAAAATCCTTGGGAGACAAGTGTTCCATAGATTAGAGTACAGAGAGCAGGGGTTATCAAATACCCTGTAGTTGCTTGTTATCTATTGAACTGAAATACGCAGAATTATAAAAATAAAAGCCTCAATTTTGAATTGCCTGTACTACAAACCAGCTGGGGTTAGAGCAGAGTGGAGAAAGAGGTGTCTATTGAACTCAGCTTCCAAAGGGACCAGTGGCCCCCTTCCCCTGACCAGAGGACACATAATTTTAAATGGGCTCTATCAAGAACTGCAAGAGTCTGACAATTTACCCTGCTTGCAAGCTAACAAGTTAGCCTGCCACAGTTTCAAGGATATTGGCAGAGGACACAAGAATATTGGATCAAAGACAACGAACTTTATTACTCATAGCACAACAGGCACTATGAACGTCATGTTTGCCTGGATTCCTTTGCACCCCTCAGCCTCCCAGGTCTCATGGCGTAGCACAGAGGAGAGGCCAAGTGGATGCTGCACAGGCATAGATATGTGTCACAGTCAAGGAACCCATGCTTAGGAAATACCAATATTTTAAAGGGGGCCACAAGCAAACTTGTTCAATTATGTTCTGAGGGAGATATTATCTTTATGACACAGGTCAAAAAAACACACTTGCCCTTGGCTCATTGGGAGATACTGTATCTCCTAAAGGCATTCACTATACAAACTTCCTTGAAATGTTAGTTCAGAATAAAAGCTGTTAGTGCCTCTGCTCACAAGACATGCAGAAACACAAGAAATCCATGGAGAAGCGCCTCCCTAACAGACTTCAGGGGCTGGCAGTTGGAATTCCTAGACAAATCCTTTAAACAGTTAGCATCCAACTCTAGACTTCCTGGCACTAAAGCAGTTTGTGTGTCCCGTCATTGATAAGTTTGTTTTCTCATGCTTGCCCTATATAAAGAGAGCAGGAAAGGCGTAGGTCCCTCTACAGGAATGAATCCACACTCCATATCCTGGAGGATATTGTAACATGGGCACACATCTCTAGTGGATAATACAAGGAAAGGAACCTGTGTCTTCTCATCTCTCGCTACCCTAACCTTGTTAAGTTTTCTTTTCCCCATAAAGCCTGTGACTTCATCATTCCAAGTCCTGGTGCATGACAAGTGAGACTCAAATGGGATCAGTACAGTAGCTAATGAAAAGTAACAAGACATCTAAGAAGTCCTAGCAGCCAGAAGGAGAAAGATCAAACAGGGCAGGCACCCAGCAAAACAGAATTGCTAGAGGAGACAGATAATAACATTTTAAAAATAAAACTATGGTCCGAGCTCAGTGGCTCAGCCTGTAATCCCAGCACTTCAGGAGGCTGAGGCAAGCCCCGGCAACTTGGCAAGACCTCATCTTCACAATAAATTTTTAAAAAATTAGCCAGGCATGGTAGCGCATGCCTGCAGTTCCAGCTGAAGGACGAGGCGCCAGTGAGACTCAACACCCTTTGAGGACAAGAGATTTATTAGAGCAGGAAAGTGAGAAGGGGAGTGAGAGAGAGAGGGCGAGAGAGAGGTCTGTATTTATCGGTTTTGGGAGGGGTCGGCCTGTGCTCTCTGAGCCTGGCCGTGCCAGCCAGAGCCATCTTAGGGTCTTTATTGGAGGGAGCTATGAGGTAGTATTCCTATAGGGAGATAATATTTGTGCATGAGTTTAAGTTTCGCGCGCGCGGGAGAGGCAGGAATTTATGGCCTTTGTTGTCTTTGTTAGGTTCCCTATAGGGTTGGTGCCATCTTGGGAGACGTCCTTCTGGCTGTTCCCTGTGCCTTTCATTCCCACCTTTTCTGTTTATTTGGGAAAGGGGCGTCGTTATTCTTTCTGGCTGCTTCCAGCTGGATTTGGGCATTGTGGGGTAAGGTGGGGGAAGGGCACAGAACCAGCCAGAACAGGGCCCAGAGATAAGCGCTGAAGGTGAAGATTTCTGAAGGCGAGAGCTCTATAAAGGTCCCTTGTAGATGTAGAATGGCGACTTGTTCTGGCCACTCCTCCAGCGGGCACGAGGGTGGTAGTAGCCAGCTGTCTTGAAGCAGACCGTGGAGGTAGATAGAGAACCTGGAAGAGAACATATCTAAAAGAAAAAATTAGATAAAAACTGGGTTAAGTAATTAAGGCTGGTATGGGGTCAGAGGTGGTTCGGATGGAAGGGGCGAGTATGACTGTAATAGTAATTGGTTGACCGTGATTCGAGAGAGCTCTGCCAGGCGCTGTTGGAGAAACCTAAAAACACATGGAGCCGCTGACAAGAGGATAAATACAGCAATTAGTGGAGTTAGAACAGGAAGAAGCCATGTTCGGAGCTGGAGTTGCCACCACCCTGAGAATGGGCCTCTGATCAGGTCTTCTCTTTGTTTTTGGAGATTTTCTTGTAGTTGTTTAATTCTGTCCTTGACTATTCCTGATTTATTGGCATAGAAGCAACATTTCTCCTTAAGAAACAGGCATATTCCTCCCTCTTTTGCTGTTAGTAGGTCTAGTCCCCATTGATTTTGGAGGACCATGTCAGCCAGGGAGTCTAGTTGTGTTTGTAAGTCTAGTACTGTGTCTGCCACCTGTTGTATGTCCTCGATCAGTTGGGAGGAGAGCTGCTTGTAGAAGTGAAGTGAGGACCCCAGCCCTGCTGCCCCTGTTCCCAAGGCCACGGTGATACCCAGCCCCACCAGCAGAGGTATGAGCTCAACTGCCCGTCTTACTCGTGATGTTGAGGAGCCCACTAAAGGGACAGGCAGGCTTTGGTTACCGGGTGCTATTACAATGGCAGGGAGGAGGATGACAAGAATGCAGGACCCTGACCAGTTGGGGGGGCAAGACCGGGTAGATGGTAGTGGCACATAGGAAGGCAGTCCCATTAAATGGGGGACAGAGGGTGTTATTTGATTGGACCACAAGTGATTGTGTGCAGAGGCGAGTGGGGGCCCATCCAACCCCAGAGTGCCATTTTGTGTTATACACCGGGCCGCGGGCAAATCATGTGGGAGAGGGTTGTTAAAACGTGGTAGTGAAGGTGTACATTGGGTTAGAGGTATAGGGAGAGTCCAATTTCCAGTGAACAGGACAGGGGAGACCCAGGATTGGCCGGACTTGAGGCATAGCCAGCAGTCCTTTGCTAGGTCGGGGTTAGTGAGGTTAAGCAGGGTATGGGTTTGGTTAAGGACTGGAAGAAGTTCCGGATCTGTCTGATAAGGGCCCCGGGATTTTGGGAGGTTGGGGCGCACCAATACCGGCCCATTGAAATGTTGAATGAGCTCTTCCATGACTCGCTTAGTATTTTGCTGTTCAGCATAATCTTGAGCCCCTCCCCCATCTGATCGCCCCACAGGAGGTCTGAGGTTCCAGCAGATTTTTTCTCCCTGTTTCCCGGGACAAGAATACCCAGAATGTTGTCCCAGGCTTCATCCCATCCAGGCCTGCTGTTTGGTTGGTCTGAGGCAGACCGAGGCTTGCTCGTAGCAAGATGCCTGGACAAAAGAATGGACGGATGAACATTCAGTGGGGCAAGGGGGTATTTTGTTTTGGGGTTTTGGTGGGGGGGTCTTGCTCCCAGCAGCGGACTGTGCCCCTATTGCCTGGGCAGCCCACTTGGAAGTCTC
>NW_007188464.1:0-757 GCF_000164805.1 Carlito syrichta
CTAGCCAACCGACTTAACTAGCTAGCTACCTAGCTGACCAGCTGTCTTAAATAGTTAGGTAACTAGCTAGCTACCTAGCTAGCCAGTTGATTTAAATAGTTAGCTGCCTAGCTAGCTAGCTGACTTAATCAGCTAGCTAACTAGTTAGCTTACTCATTATCTAACGTCCTAGCTGGGTGACTTATTGATCTTAGCTCGTTAGCTAATGAGCTAGCTAGCTAAAAAAAAGAGCTGACTTATTAGATAGGTAGCTAGCTGACTCATCCAGCTGACTTAACTCGTTAGCTTACTAGCTAGCTAGCCTACTCAACCAGCTGACTCAACCCATTTCCTAACTTGCTAGCTTGCTGACTCAACCAGCTGACTTAATACGTTAGTTAACTAGCTAACTTCCTGTCTCAGCCTGCTAACTTAACCCATTAGTTAACTAAATATCTAGCTGACTTAATCAGCTAACGAAATTAAATACTGACTTAATTAGCTAACTTAACTGGCTGACTTAACTAGTTAGCTAGCTAACCTAACTAGGGGAATTAATTAGTAAGCTAACTATTTAACAAGCTGCAATGCTAGTTGACAATTATTTAACTAACTAGTCAGGAAGCAGACTCAAGTATCTGATTTAAATCGTTAGCTAACAAGTGAGCTAGCTGATTTAACTAGCTGACTTAGCCAGCTAGCTGCTTAGCTAGCTGACTTAGCTAACTGACTTAACTAGTTGGCTAACGAGATAGCTAGCTGACTTAACAAGTTGTTT
>NW_007188465.1:0-498 GCF_000164805.1 Carlito syrichta
CATTTGTTTCCAGGTATCTTTTAATCTCCATTTTGATTTCATCATTGACCCAGGAGTTGTTTAGCATCATGCTGTTTAGTGTCCATGTCTTTGTGGGTTTTGGGGGGACCCTGTTGGGGTTAATGATTATTTTTATTTCACTGTGGTCTGAGAAGGTGCATGGTAAAATTTCAGTCCTTTTAAATTTGCTTATGCTTGATTTATGTCCAAGTATGTGGTCGATGTTAGAGTATGTTCCATGTGGTGATGAGTAGAATATGTATTCTGTGGTCTTTGGATGGAGGGTTCTGTAGGTATCAATTAAGTCCATTTCATCAAGAGTCACACTGAGCTTTCGGATCTCGTTGCTGATTTTTTGTCCTGGTGATCTGTCTAGGGTTGTGAGTGGGGTATTAAAGGCCCAGCTATGATGGTATTGGAGTCAATATCTTTTTTTAGTTTACCTAGGAGCTGCTTTATGAAAGTTGGTGCTCCTATGTTCGGTGCATATATGTTTAG
>NW_007188466.1:0-668 GCF_000164805.1 Carlito syrichta
TGGCTCAGCCTATAATCCCGCACCCTTGGGAGGCTGAGGTGAGTGGATTGCCTGAGCCCATGGGTTCAAGACCCGCCTGGGCAGCGAGACCGCATCTCTACAATAAATCAAAATATCAGCCGGGCATGGTAGCGCATGCCTGTAATTCTGGCTACTTGGAAGGCTGAGGCGGAAGGATCGCCAGAGCCCAGCAGGTCGAGGCTGCGGTGGCCGGAAGCGGCCACTGTACTCCAGTCTGGGCAACAGAGTGAGACTCCAACTCAAAAAAAAAGCATTGCTACCTCTTGTCAGTGGTCTCCCCACCCCCAACATTTTAATTTGACAACTTATTTCCTGAGCCATCTGTGTACCACTGTGCACTGCACACTACACATGAGATATAGGGAAGAAAATATAGGTGATGCCTTCTGGAAGCTTCTGTTGCACCAGTTAGTGTGTGGAGCAGGGATGGTCAAGTAGAAATGTGGGTGGTGAGTGTGAGGCCGTGTGGCATGTGGCTGGACACAAGAAGGCCTTGGGGATTGTGTGGCACACAGAGGGGTCAGGCCCTTGTTCCTACCTAGGTGACTCCTGATGTTCTTCCCTGGGCTAGTGAGGGTCAGTACTCCTTGGAGACGCTGATGAAGCCCTATGTCCTGTGAAAGGGTTGGAGTGCAGGGGAGGTGCCC
>NW_007188467.1:0-501 GCF_000164805.1 Carlito syrichta
CCTCAGAGAAACCGGTCCCATTCCTGGCTGAAGTACCCTGTGGGGGGCCCAGGGCCACTCGCGCCGCTCACCGCCTGCCCTTTGGAGCTTTAGATCTCTGGAGCTCTGAGCCCTCCATGGCTGAGGCACTCAGCGTGTGACCCCAAGCTTGGGGACCCAGAGAAGCAGAGAGAAATGATCTGCGAAAGTGAAACTACCACCTCGGCCATTCTCCAGGCAGAGATTTGCATTGCCCTGTGCACCTACCAACAACCCCCACCTCAGTTCCTAAGGTAACGTCGCTAAACAGGAGACAAAGCCCCATCCCTACACTGAATCAGACAAAAGTAACTAAGCATCGCAAGCCTCCCAGGCAGCAGGGTTAAAAAAAACAATACAGGACCTGCCTGGGCAACTTGGCAAGACTTCATCTCTACAATAAGTCAAAAAATCAGCCAGGCATGGTAGCACGTGCCTGTAATTCCGGCTACTTGGAAGGCTGAGGCGGAAGGATCGCCAGAG
>NW_007188468.1:0-2717 GCF_000164805.1 Carlito syrichta
AGGGCAGGCTTCTTGTAGTACAGGCATCCCCCCAGGGAAATGTTATAGGAAATGTTATAGGAACCCATCAGCATCAGTGTACCAGCTAGCATTGATGTGAGAGGTTGCATTCAGCTTCAGATAATTTCTTTTTTGGAGATTCAATGCATTTGCCCATTTCGTGCTGGCTGATTTAAGAGTGCACCTGCCCACACCACACTGTGTTCAGCAGTTTTTTTCCAAAAATGGCATGACCTCCATGCCCCACCCTCCACCTCCCTATTCACCTGATCTTGCCCTGAGAGACCCCCCCACCCATGAAAAATCCTCAAAGGGAAATATTTTGATGATGTGGAAGAGATGAAACAAAAAAACAGCAGAAGAACTCAAAGGCATCAAAACTGAAAACTGTTTTGAGCAGTGGAAAAAGCATCTCGGTAAGTGTATTGCTCAAACAATACACCTGAATAAGTGTATTACTCAAACGTAGAGTACGTTGAAGGTGACTGACATTTAAATGTGTAAGAATAAATACATAATTTTTATAAATAAATTCTGGGTTGTTTGGGGGAATCCACTCTCATATAGACTCACTCTGATGTTCCCTCCAGTAAGTGGTAAACTGAGCCAAGTATTTCTTTTTTATTCTTCGCAAGTGACTCTTGATTTAGAAATTCTCCAAGATGAACTTCTGGTTGATTTATATAAGAAGGAGAGTAAAGGGATCCCAGCCAAGCAGCCTTCCCAGAGGAACAGTGGGTGAGGGAAGAGGCACAGGAAGAGAGCTGGCTGTGTGGGGAGAAACAACTCTCTGGGAAGAAAAGTAGCTCCAACCACAAGTGACATTTGGCGTTTGCAAAGGAAGCAGTCACAGACAGGAGATCACAGCTGGTTTGACTTACAAGTAACAAATCCAACGCTGTTTCTTGCAGCTTGTCTTCTATCTGTAAACACAGACAAAGCAATCCACAGATGTGGGTTCAAATTACCCTCTTGTTCCAAAACTTGGCGTGGGGGCCTTTGGGAAGGGGGCTTTGGTAGAGTTGCTGGATGAGTGAGAGTAAGGAGGGGAAGATTCCTTATCATCCTTCTCACTGGCTTCTTGCCACGGAGTGCAGAGCAATGCACGCGGAGGAGGGAACAGCAGCAAAGAAGGAAGAGCCAGACACAGGTGGGGATGATTGTTAGGGATCCAATCAAGAGAGTGAAAAAGAGCATCAAGATCAAGGAGCTCCCCTCCCCCAGAATCTTGTGGGAAAGGAATTCTGATGAGTGGCCCCAGCCCAGCCAGGGCTGTGCTGCTCCATCAAGATGCTTGTTTTGACAGCTTCTTGAGATGCTGGCTGTTGCCAAATGCATCCTGTAAATCCACTTATTGCGTTTGTTTGGCTTTTCCTTTTTCTCCTGGCAGGGTGCAGAGAGGGATGGAATTGGCCTTCAGTCAAATGCCCCCCTTATAGGGAAAAGCGGATCAGAAGACACAAGCAACCCGTGTCTTAAACCCCTGAGCAAGCCAACATGGATTCCAACCTTGCTCTGGAGAACAGACCCACATCTCCACCATGTTCTGCTCAAGACAGCTGGATTGGAGGCTGTGCATGTCCAGCTTCAGGGAGAGGAGCTTGGCCCATTTTTCTCTTCCCACTGGCTCCATAACTCTGGGGAGGGTAACTCCACTGATGTTTAGTCAACTGTTTCACCTCACTGGAAATCCACTTTGGGAAATCCTAGATTCCTGATGCAGCACCTGGGACTCTGTCAATCCAGAGAAAACTAGCATATCTACCACACAAGGTCAGCCCTACTGATGGCTGTGCTTCTCCAGGAACAGGCCTTCATCACAACATGTGTCCCTTTACAGTTCCTTGTCCACCTTCCACCTGCTCCCCAGGCCATGGGCTGGCCCTCCTGGTACTTCCCAAGCCCCATGACTCCTAGGGAGGCTGACTGGGTTCAATCCTCCCAGTCCGTCTGGAGCACCATCTGGCTGGGTGGCTAGCTGCCTGCTGTTATCTCAGCTTTCCTTCATGTGGCTACATCTATTAGTTCTTTATCTCATCATCTCCAGCTAAATGAAAGCATCCTCCACTTTACTTCCTCCCTTCAGAACAAAAATCTCCCCCCGCCCCCAGTTGGCCTCTGTTTGTTTCCAAGAACTTCTTTTCTCACTTCCTGTGAAGTGTTTTGGCCTAAAGAGCCCCCAGGGAGTCTATGGGAGGGGGGTGGAAAGGCCTTAGGAAAATGAGGACTCAGTGGCTCTTTCCACATGATGTGTTTGAGGTTCACAGGGTGACCCTCTCAACTCCAGATTGAGTCTCCTGGGACCACCTTGAGGCCTAATAATCTCCCATTCCACTATCAAAATTTTGGACCAGAAGGATTTTCTCAGGTTTAGGCATCCCCCCCACAACTTCTTTTTTAGAGTCAGGGTCTTGTTCTGTTGCCCAGGCTATAGTGCAGTGGTGCCATCATAGCTCACTGCAGCCTCAAACTCCAGAAGTACCCCTTTTTTAAACTGTAAAGAGGTCTTGAGGGGCAACTCCTAAAGTGGCAGGAAGCAAGAGTCTATGGAACTGGGACATGAGCAGGTGAGTGTCTAAGATTAGAGACCAGACACCAGAGGGTAGCTGCAGGTTTGCTGGAAAGGGTTCCACGATGTGATGCCAAAACCTAGAGACAGGATAGTTGAGCCTGGATCAGCTGCTTTTCTCGCCTTCTTCTTCAGGGTAGGCAGGGAG
>NW_007188469.1:0-1246 GCF_000164805.1 Carlito syrichta
TGCAGTAGGCTGAAGAGTGAATGAGACCCTGGGAAGTGGGACGAGGGAATCTCGACAAGACTGGGGGCTAGGGAGATTAGGCAGAGCAAGACAGAATCAGAAATCATGATGCCACTGGAGGATGACTTGGCATAGTGGGATAGTTTTATCTTCTATAGGAGAGACTTTAGCACATTCAAACATTTTTGAGATCCAGAAGAGGATAGGTTTGAGAAGAGAAAGAAAATATTAAGTTGGGCAAGATCCCAAGGACGGTGAGAGAGGAAGGGATCCAAAACACTAGAAGGATCTGTAGAATGAAGGAATAAATGTGTGCAGATGCACAAGTTGATGGTGGACAGTTGAGGAGTTGCTGTCTAGTGGCCTCTATTTTTTTCTGAGTAATAGTAGAGACTGGCACCTATTGAATGTGAAAGATGTGGTAGATGGTTCTGATATTTAAGGAGTGTGCAGGAGACTTGGAATAGTCACAGTAAGGAATGTGGAAGCACTGAATTAGGGTTAATTTCTGGGCAGAGCTAATGGCCCTGAGATGGAAATTTAGAAATCTACAGTGGCACCTCTCTGCTCTGGTATATGACTTTTCCCACCATCACTCAGCAGCGTGGAGGTAAGTGCGAGAAGGGAGAAATTTATATTGAATCAGTGTTATGATTTTTGCCAGGTGAATGGAGTGAAAAGATAAAAGGTGGTAATATGATAGGTGAAGGACTCTAGGCTGGATAGAAAGAAGCAAAGACCATAGGAAAGTGAGAGATGAGAGAAGGTATGAGGTCAGTGACTAGAAACGCCAGAGAGACATAAGAACAGAGTAACAAGAGGAGATACTGTTACTATAGTGGACACTAGGGCCTAACCTCAACCTGTTAATGTTACTCAGGGTTTCAGACACTGTCCATGTGTGTGGTTCATTAAGGTTCTCTGTTTCACTAGTTCACTCTTTTGGGCCACCTCACTATAAGCACCTACATCCTAAGGTGGAACCCGTATCATAGCAAATAAAAATCATCAATACTAGCTATGTTTCTAGAACAAAAAAGTATGTAAAATGTTTAAGTTATTTCTAGGCTGTTCTTTTATGTGCTTGTGCTCCTACTCATTTAAAGACTGAGCTGCCGGATATGACTTATCTGGGGGGGTGTGCATCACTGCCTACATTGGGGACCTCTCTCTTCCTTTTCCCCTCCTCCTCATCTGCTCTCCAGCTCTTCTAATTTTTTCAGCCAGCCTGTCGTTAAAATATGAG
>NW_007188470.1:0-670 GCF_000164805.1 Carlito syrichta
ACACACACACACACACACACACACACACGTATTATTTGTTTTTAACCAAATGGGATTAGACATAACTTCTTTTACTGCACAGATCTACTTCTAGGTCAATGTATGAAGATCTCTTTCCACTTTTCCAAGAGATTGCATCAATTCTACTCCCACCAGGAGTATGTGAGGACCTTTCCCCAAGTTCCTGCCAGAAGTCTGTATTAGCATATCACTTTTTGTGGTGAAAACATATAGTTCTCCTGTCTCACTGGGATTTGGAACTCCACTCCCCACAACCTCTCCCCAGCCCCTGGTAACCACCATTCAATACTCTCTGCTTCTATGAGTTCAATATTTTTAGATTCTACATACAAGTGGTACCATGGGGCATTTCTTTCTGTGCCTGGCTTACCTCACTTAACATAACGTCCTCCAGATTCAGCCGTGTTGTCACAAATGACAGGATTTCCTTCTTTTTGTGTGGCTGAATAGTATTCAGCTGTGTATACATACCACACTTTCTTCATCCTCATCCGTTGATTCCTTACTTTGCCTATTGTAAATAACGCTGCAATAAGCGAGCATCTTTTCTTTCTTTTGCCTTTTTTTATTTTAAAGATGTGAGGTACACTTCAGGGTTAGGTATACAAATGTTCATTATGCAGGTGCCCTTGTTGATGAGATGTGCCCC
>NW_007188471.1:0-525 GCF_000164805.1 Carlito syrichta
CCAGGCTGGAGTGCAGTAGCACACTCCAAGCCACCGTAGCCTCGACCTGCTGGGCTCAGGCAATCCTTCTGCCTCAGCTTTCCAGACAGGTAGCTGAAACTCCAGGTGCGTGCTACCACACCCAGCTAATTTTTATTTATTTATTGTAGAGACAGGGTGTCACCATGTTGCCCAGGTTGGTCTCGAACCTTCAGTCTCAGGCAATACTCTTGTCTCAACCTCCCAAAGTGCTGGGATTATAGGCTTGAGCCACCACACCTGGCCTGTTTGTTTTTCATGGCTTCAGTTAACAAAGTTAAAAGATGGCAGCCCAATGTTAGTCCACACATTTTATACATATTTATGAAGGGAAGCATTACTTTATTGATATACAAATGCATGGAATCTATTATTTTTAAAAGCCCCCTTTCTAAAATCATCTTATAACATCTTAATTAAAGTTGAAAATAGTAGTAGGGGGCTCAGGACACACACACACACACACACACACACACACACACACACACACACACACACGCGCGCGCG
>NW_007188472.1:0-714 GCF_000164805.1 Carlito syrichta
AAAAAGGAAACCAGGACTTCATATATTTTAAACACTTTGTACTTAAAACATTTAACTTGATAAATGTCCCAGATTTTGCAATTCATGCATGCCTCAAAATGCTGATCGATAATAGACATTAACCCTGCATTACTTTTCACATTACAATACCTTTCAAACTACCACCAATTTGCCAACTTTCTATTTCTTCCAAATATCTGTCAAACCCTTTGCCTTTTAAGCAAATTTCAGAAACCTTACCAAGGCCATGGCTAATAATATCCAATAATTGGTTATGTTCTACATTTCTCCATGTCTTTCTTCTCAGAGACCAAGCATATTATTTTAATTAGATAAATAGTAAAAAAGAGAAAAGTGTTGCCCCCTTTTTAATTTTTGTCTGCAGAATCAGGTGGCAGGTTTGATTTTCCTTGTGTGTTTGTTTAAAGTGGTCTTATTTCACCTATTACTCCAATTTGCTATCATTATTTTTGTTCATGCTTTTTAATGAATTCTTTTTCTCTTACAAATTTCTGACAATTAAATATGCAAATTAAAATAATTGTCAAATAAAAATTTGATATTTACAAATAAGTCACAGAGAAATTTCCTTAATATTATGTAGTTTGTTTTGTTTTGTTTTGTTTTTTTGAGTTGGAGTCTCACTCTGTCACCCTGTCACCCAGACTGGAGTGCAGTGGCTGCTCCCAGCCACCGCAGCCTTGACCTGCTGGG
>NW_007188473.1:0-1346 GCF_000164805.1 Carlito syrichta
TATCTATTTTCTACATTATCTTTCTACATTGCTGGTCTCCCAAGTTTGCAGTCCTAAAATAGAGTTTTTTTTAAAAATCAAGAGTCTTAATTCAGAGTTCTCTCCCCTGACTAAAAAAGAGTCACTTCTGTGTCACAGCACCAAAAGAAGCATGGCAGCCAGATGGGGTGGTCATGCAGATGTCAGCTCCCTGCCTGATCCTGCCCTCCCTGGCTTTTCAGCAGGCCCAAGCACACAGATAACTGTCTCCAGACCCAACAGGGATGAGCAGGGAATCATCTCTGGCTCACAAGCCCACTCTGCCTTCCTAAGCTCCTCCCTCCAGCATGGGAGAGCAGTTGGCCAGCTGCCAGGGTCCCTTCATGTGTAGAGTGTGCTAACAGGCTGCCTCTCCCTTTTCTTTCCAAGAGGAAATGGGTTGTACACTCATTGTTTTTATTTTTTTTTAAAGTTTGGAGGAAGGCTTTATACAATAATATATATTCACTAAAGGAAAATTAGAACAGGGAGGACACGGCATTAACCTGTGTCTATACTTCTTGCCAATCTTGTCACTTGAGATTTCTTTTTTAAACAAAACAGAAACCTAGACCATACCAGTCTTCATAAGATGTCGATCACAACCTAAGCAGACACCTTTTATTACTATGCAAACTGAAGCCCCACTTTCCAGTGTTCCAGAATAGTATGTCCCACATAGGTGAAAAAGACCCCATATTTCCCTGGGTGCTTCACCCATGGGGTACACTCTAAGTGCTCAGCTCTAAATTCCAGCTAAAAAGGATCTTCTGACAAAAGCCCACACTATCCTCACATACAAGAGTACCCATCTTTGCCTTATATGAAAAAAAAAATGCCACCGCTAACTACATTTAGCAAACTCAGGGTTACCTCAAATTCAAAAGATGTCTTTAAGACTTCTAGAGCCTTAATAAACTAAGTATGGAATGGGCAAGGGAACCAAGCATAGGTTTAACAGCTGTTTCCCATCCACACACAGAGACACGCATGCACGACGTTTCAGCAGGGCATTTCCTAGGCAGAGTTTCAAACTAGACAAATGTAGGTAATATTACTGTATTAGACTTAGTTTTTATACAGTCCTCCTCACTAGATTGATATCCCTTTCTTCTTCCCATCCTTTAATTCAGGGGTCCCCAACCCTAGGCCATGGACCGGTTACCGACCCTTGACCTGTTAGCAACTTGGTCACACAGCAAGAGATGAGCAGCAGGTGAGCAAGCAAAGCTTCTGCTGTATTTACAACCTCTCCCCATCACTTGGATTACCACCTGAGCTCCATGTTCTGTCATATTAGCTGCGGCATTAGATTCTCATAGGTGTGC
>NW_007188474.1:0-1723 GCF_000164805.1 Carlito syrichta
GAGGTTGCACTAGTTTACACTCCCACCAACAGTGTAGAAGTGCTCCCTTTTCACCACACCCTCTCCAGCAGCTGTTATTTTTTGAGTTGTTGATAATTGCCATTCTGACTGGAGTTAGGTGGTATCTCTGTGTGGTTTTGATTTGCATCTCCCTGATGATTAGTGAGGTTGAGCATTTCTTCATGTGTTTGTTGGCTGCTCGAATGTCTTCTTTTGTGAAGTGTCTGTTCATATCTTTTGCCCATTTGATAATGGGGTTGTTTATTTTCTTCTTTTCAGTGCATTTGAGTTCCTTGTAGATCCAGGATGTTAAGCCTTTGTCAGACCTGGAGTTGGCAAATACTTTTTCCCAGTCTGTAGGCTGTCTCCCTGCTCTCTTGATGGTTTCTTTGGCTTTGCAGAAGCTTGTCAGTTTAATAAGGTCCCATTTGTCTATCTTCTCTCTTAAGTCCTGTGGGTTTCAGGTTTTGTACAGAAATTGGATGCCAGTTCCGATTTCCATGAGAGTATTTCCTTCCTTTTCTAAGGTTCTTATGGTTTGAGGTTTTACATTTAGGTCTCTGATCCATTTGGAGTTAACCTTTGTGCATGGGGATAGATAGGGGTCCTGTTTCAATCTTCTGCATGTGGTCAGCCAATTTTCCCAGCACCATTTAGTGAATAGGTTCTCCTCTCCCCATTGGTAGGTGGTGGGGGCTTAGTCAAAGATGAGTTGGTTGAGAAATTGAGGTTTTGCTTCTGGAATCTCAATCCTGTTCCATTGATCTATATGCCTGTTCCTGTACTGATACCAAGCTGTTTTGATGATTGTAGCTTTATAGTAAAGTTTGAAGTCTGGTATTGTGATACCACCTGCTTTGTTTTTTTTGCTGAGGATTGTTCTGGCTATTCTTGGACGTTTGTGTTTCCATATGAATTCCTGTGTTGTTTTTTCTAGGTCTGAGAAGAATGTTGTTGGTAATTTAATGGGTATTGCATTGAATTTGTAGATTGCCTTAGGTAAGATGGACATCTTCACAATGTCTATTCTTCCGATCCATGAGCATGGGATATTTTTCCACTTGTTCATGTCAGCTTTGATTTCTTTGAGCAGTGTTTTCTAATTTTCATTGTAAAGGTCTTTCACGTCTCTGGTTAGGAAGATGCCAAGGTATTTCATTTTTTTTGTGGCTATTGTGAATGGAATTGTGTTTTTTATTTGGGTTTCTGTTTGTTTATTATTGGTGTAGAGAAATGCGATTGTCTTTTGTACATTTATTTTGTATCCTGAGACTTTGCCAAAGGCTTTTATCAATGTAAGGAGGCCTTTGATAGATTCTCTTGGGTTTTCAAGGTGCACCATCATATCATCTGCATAGAGAGATAACTTGACTTCCTCTTTTCCTATTTGAATACCTCTGATTGCCTCCTCTTCTCTGATTGCTCTAGCCAGGACTTCCAATACTATGTTGAACAGGAGGGTATTTGTCATTTTTTATGGCTGCATAATATTCCATTGTATATATGTACCACATATTTTTTATCCAGTCCAGCTTTGATGGGCAACATGGTTGGTTCCATGTTTTTGCTATTGTGAATAGAGCTGCAACAAACATAAGTGTACAGATATCATCTTTGTAGAATAATTTGAGTTCCTCCGGGTATATTCCAATAGGGGAATTGCTGGGTCATGTGGAAGGTCAATTTCTAGTTCTTTCAGAAATCTCCAGACTGTTTTCCAGAG
>NW_007188475.1:0-7297 GCF_000164805.1 Carlito syrichta
CCCAATATAAAATTTCAAAGTATAGTAGGGTCTCTTTATGGTGGTCCATTTTCCTCTTCTTTAAAAGGTTTCTGGTTATGTAAACTGAACTAACTCAATTCTGAGAATTGATTGAAGGGCCACTGCTCTGTTTTGGTGACAAATGGGTTTCTATTCAGCTGATCTAGAACTCTTCTTCATATAAAGATCAAGTAATAATTTAGTAGACTTCCCATGTCTTTCTCTTCTAGGGATACCATGATCAACTATCTAAAGCGATGGGTCTCTGTTAGTCAGACTATTGTGATAACTGCGTTTGACTTCACTCTTCATTACAGTAACCACACCTGCCCTGTCTTTGGCAATTAAGTGTTGCCACTGGATTCCTGTCTCCGCAGGATCCAATTACCCCAATTATACTCAAAGATCCTAATTCAGTGGCAACAGTAACACTCTAATTTCAGACCTACAAAAAAGAGTAGTCTCTGATCTCTTCAGGATTTGTGAGGCTTTGCTATCAAATTTATTTTTCACAGTCATGGTGAAAGGTGTGCCCTATGGCCCATCCTGGGGAGTTTGAGTATGTTTTACATGATAAATCCACCATAAAATTCCATTTTTCCTTAGGCTAGGGTTACATTTTTTATGGTATGCCAGGGAAGTTCTGGCAATTTCAACTTCATTTAGTATAGACCACCTTTTCTATCTTTTTATACTGAGCCCAAAAAAATCTTTCTATCTACTTGAGCTACAACACTCAGTCTAGAATCTCTGTTTATTAAGCCTACATCAAAAAATTATGTCTGATACAACTTTATATACCTTCCACATTATTCCACATTCTTAATATGCATTCCTACACATATTCCCAGGGTTTATATCTTTATAAACTGGAAAAATCACGCAATTCTTTTGGAGTATGGCATATTTCCTCATCGGTCACATTTCTTTTCAAGCTCATCCTTTGTGGTCTTCTAGGACTTCAGTCTAATTGTAAGCCTAGAAACAAGAAAAGGATGTTGGCCAACTCCTTTAGGAGAAGTCATTATAGTTTATCAGGCAAAGCAGGGTTAATCTAGGACAGTGGTGAAACGCCAATTTCTATAAGCAATAAAGATTCAGGTTCAGTGTCCCAGGCTTCATCAGAATCTTTCCATATGTTTCCATTCCCATATGTTTCCATTCCAATTTCCAGGATCCCATTCCTTCCCAGTAGGTGCCCTCAGTTTAACAGAAGAAACCCAGTGAAGATGCAGATTCAACTTCTATTATAATTCAGGAAAAGATTCTAGGTTTCATTTTCAGAAAAAATCCCCACTCTGTGGCTATAGCAGATAAAGGTTTCTAACAGGTAAGATATAAATATAATCAGGTGACTTATGTGGACCTTGAGCTAGGAATATGAAGAATTAACTCATTTTTTGTTTCCACCACTTTGTCCAGCACAGTTGGGCACAACCAGCCCTTTTTATTATACTCATTAGCTTAACTAAAGGTCAATGTGAATTGGTTTTTCAGGAATTGGTACTCTAATAGCATTAAATTGGTAGACCTTAAGGACGCCTTTCAGTGTTTAGAAAGGGCACTGAAAGCTCACGGCATTATGTTTATGTGTATACTCAAAATATCACCATTAGATATTCTTTTTTTTTTTTGAGTCAGGGATTCACTCTGTTGCTCAGGCTAGAATGCAGTGGCATGCTTACCACAGCTTAGGTGACTCTTCTGTCTTAGCCTCTTGGGTTGTGGGACTACCGGCACATGCCACCACACTTGGCTTACTTTTTGATTTTTATGGTGATAAGATCTTGCTATATTGCCCAGGTTAATCTTGAACTCCTGGACACAAGCAATCCTCTCATCTTGACCTCCCAAACTGCTGGAATGACAGGAATGAGTCACCGTGTCTGGCCAGTACTCTTAATCAGATATCCATTCAAAATAGGCAAAGTTCCAAGTGACCATGTATTTGTTACATTTTTGTCAAATATTTGAAATTTAAATGTTAGCAGCAATGAACACAAATTTTGTACAGAAATGCAGTATTGTCTTATATTAATTTAAAATAAAATTCCCAATACTATCAATATATGCTTTTCAAACATAAGAAAAGTTTTGGGCAACCCATGATCACCACTGAATCTTTCCAAAGGGAAGCTGGAATCAAGCAAACTGCAGTGACAATACCATTACCAACAACAAATCCTGGTGAGTGGAGAGAATCTGAGTTTGATAATTGCCACGTTATATTATTTTAAAGTCTATTTTAAAGAAAAAGTTATGAGGCAGGAAAGGTGATGAGAAAGTGTGACTTATTCCTGGGGAAAAAATTAACAGAAATTTTGATGAGGTAGCCCACACCTTAGACTTACTACACAAAGATCTTAAATCAATGGTCTTAAATGTCTCCAAAGAGCTAAAGTAAATTTTTTGTGGGGGGAGGTGATTCTAGGTCAAGATGGTGGACCAGAAGCAGCTAGCAAGAACCTCTCTCACAGACAGGGTCTGAAGTAGCAAACATTAGCTCTTTAGGGGGCTGTCTGGAAGACCACATTGGAGAAGTGTCTAGGACCAATGAGAGCAGAGGAGAGCAATCCTGGGCAGACTGCAGAGTCAGCCCAAGAGTAGAACCAAGACAGCCTTCCCCATGAAGGGAAGGATTGAGAGACTGAGAGATTTCCTGAGTTTCCAGACACCTGCCATGGCATACCCTAGTCACAAGAGAGTCCCCTTGGCAGATGCAGGAAGTCACCCTGAGTCTGGACAGAGGCACTGCTCAAGCCCATGCATAACCCAGCCGGCTTTTACTCTCTTATTGGTCCAGCGCTGGTTACCTGTGCCCTGCCAAAGTGGGATTCTAGGTGTTCCTGCATGCCCCTAGGACAGATGCTGCAGCTATGGAATGTGCCACGTGGGTGCACACCTCCTCCATTGCTCCCTGTCAAGGACGTCTTGCCTACTTCAGGGATAGGACCTGACTGCAACTGCCTCGCTCCCACCTAAACACTCCAGTAGCAGCTTGACTCCAGTTTAGATTCAGAGGATAGGCATTCCGCAGCCCTTTCCACCACTGCCTCCATCCCTGCCACATGTAGGCCAGAGAAGGAACAGGGAAGCAGGGCATTTCTGAGATTTACTACCAGGTAGGGGGTCCTGTTGCCCATGATTTATTGAGAGAGTGAAGAGATGGGGTGAGTCTATGCATCCACAGGACTGGTACCAAGAGCCCTGTCACTGCAGCTTCTGACCAGGTGAGGCACAGTTGTCCCACCCAAGTCTGAAAATTGCAACAGTGGTGCAGGGCTCCTTTGAGGGCTCGACTTCCAGAAGTTGCTTCTGGGTCATTTCAGCTTGCTGCCACTGCTTCTGTGCCCCTGCCATATGCAGGAGAGAAGGAATGAGAAGGCAGGATACTCTGCAGCTCCCCATCAGGGAGGGCCCATACCACCTGTGGCTTACAGAAGGAAAGGGAGAGATTGTAATTCTGTGTGCCCACAGGATTGATGTCACAGATTCTGCCCACACAGATTTTAACCATGGGGATACTAGAGGTCACTGTCGAGCCCTTTCCAGCTGCCATCATCATTGCCTCCATTCCTGCAGTGTGGAGGTCAGGGAGAGTGGTGACTTGGGGCACTGCTCCATATGTACTGGACTGATGACACATATCCTTGTCCCCATGTTTCCCTAACAGATGAGGTCCGTTGGTGCTGTGATACTGCTCTGTACTCTCTTTTTTTTTTTCATTAATCAGTATTTTTTATTATGGTTTTGTGGGGTACAGTTAAGGATTAGGTGTACAATTACGTTTCATTCAGGCACCCTGTTGATAAGAGGTGTTCTCCCATCCCCCGACAGATATTTGCTACTGTTAATTCCATCCCCCTCCCTCCCATAGTTTCCCAGTACCGTCAATCATTATCTTATAGTATTGCATTGGATGTTCAAGATCCATGATATGAGTGAGAACATGTGATATTCGGATCTTTGTTTCTGTGAGAGGTCACTCAGGATTATAGACTCTAGTTCCATCCAGGTTGCAGCGAAATTCATGATTTTGTTCTTTTTTATGGCTGCGTAGTATTCCATCGTGTATATGTACCACATTTTTTTAATCCAGTCCTCTTTTGATGGGCAGCATGGTTGTTTCCAGGTTCTTGCTATTGTGAACAATGCTGCGATAAACATACGTGTGCAGGTATCTTTTTTATAGAGTGATTTGTGTTCTTCAGGGTATATTCCCAGTAGGGGGATTGCAGGGTCATATGGAAGGTCAATTTTTAGAGCTTTTAGGAATCACCACACTGCTTTCCACAGATGTTGCACTAGTTTACACTCCCACCAACAGTGTAGAAGTGTTCCCTTTTCACCACACCCTCTCCAGCAGCTGTTATTTTTTGAGTTGTTGATAATTACCATTCTCACCGGAGTTAGGTGGTATCTCAGTGTGGTTTTGATTTGCATCTCCCTGATGATTAGTGAGGTTGAGCATTTCTTCATGTGTTTGTTGGCTGCACAGATGTCTTCTTTTGTGAAGTGTCTGTTCATATCTTTTGCCCATTTTATAATGGGGTTCTTTGTTTTCTTCTTTTCAGTACATTTCAATTCCTTATAGATCCAGGATGTTAAGCCTTTGTCAGACCTAGAGTTGGCAAATACTTTTTCCCTGTTTGTAGGCTGTCTCCCTGCTCTCTTGATGGTTTCTTTGGCTTTGCAGAAGCTTGTCAGTTTAATAAGGTCCCATTTGTCTATCTTCTCTCTTAAGACCTGTGGGTTTCGGGTTTTGTACAGGAATTGGATGCCAGTTCCGATTTCCATGAGAGTATTTCCTTCCTTTTCTAAGGTTCTTATGGTTTGAGGTTTTACATTTAGGTCTCTGATCCATTTGGAGTTAACCTTTGTGCATGGGGATAGATAGGGGTCCTGTTTCAATCTTCTGCCTGTGGTCAGCTAATTTTCCCAGCACCATTTACTGAATAGGTTCTCCTCTCCCCATTGACTGTAGGTGGTGGGGGCTTTGTCAAAGATGAGTTGGTTGAGAAATTGAGGTTTTGCTTCTGGAATCTCAATTTTGTTCCATTGATCTATATGCCTGTTCCTGTACCAATACCAAGCTGTTTTGATGATTGTAGCTTTATAGTACAGTTTGAAATCTGGTATTGTGATACCACCTGCTTTGTTTTTTTTGCTGAGAATTATTCTGGCTATTCTTGGATGTTTGTGTTTCCATATGAATTCCTGTTTGTATTTCTAGGTCTGAGAAGAATGTTGTTGGTAATTTAATGGGTATTGCATTGAATTTCCAGATTGCCTTAGGTAAGATGGACATCTTCACAATGTTAATTCTTCTGATCCATGAGCATGGGATATGTTTCCACTTGTTCGTGTCAGCTTTGATTTCTTTGAGCAGTGTTTTGTAATTTTCATTGTAAAGGTCTTTCACTCCTCTGGTTAGGAAGATGCCAAAGTAATTCATTTTTTTGTGGCTATTGTGAATGGACCTGTGTTTTTTATTTGGGTTTCTGTTTGTTTAATATTGGTGTAGAGAAATGCAATTGTCTTTTGTACATTTATTTTGTATCCTGAGACTTTGCCAAAGGCTTTTATCAATGTAAGGAGGCCTATGACAGATTCTCTTGGGTTTTCAAAGTACACCATCATATCATCTGCATAGAGAGATAACTTGACTTCCTCTTTTCCTATTTGAATACCGCTGAATGCCTCCTCTTCTCTGATTGCTTTAGCCAGGACTTCCAATACTATGTTGAACAGGAGGGGAAAGAGTGGGCATCCTTGTCTAGTTCCAGATTTCAGGGGAATTGCTTTCAATTTTTGTCCATTTAGGAGTATGCTGGCTGTGGGTTTCTCGTAGATGGCTTTTACTATTTTGAGGTATGTTCCCCGTATGCCTAGATGTTCAAGGGTTTTTATCAAGAAGGGGTGCTGGATTTTATCAAAAACTTTTTCTGCATCTAGTGATATGATCTTGTGGTTTTTGTTTTGACATCTGTTGATGTATTTAATTACATTTATGGTTTTACGAATGTTGAACCAGCCTTGCATGCCAGGAATGAAGCCTACTTGGTCATGATGGATGATTTTTGAGATGTATTGCTGAATCCGGTTTGCTAGGATCTTGTTGAGAATTTTAGCATCTATGTTCATCAAAGATATTGACCTGTAGTTCTCTTTCTTTGTTGGATCTTTACCTGGCTTGGGTATCAATGTGGTGTTGGCTTCGGAAAATGATTTGGGGAGAGTTCCATCTTTTTCAATCGCCTGGAATACCTTCAGTACGATTGGTATCAGCTCCTCCTTGAATGTCTTGTAGAATTCTGCTGGAAAGACATCTGGACCAGGGTTTTTTTTTTGTAGGAAGTTTTCTTATTACATAGTCGATTTCCTTGATTGTTATTGGTCTATTTAGGGGTCTCAATTTCTTCTTGTTCCAACCTAGGTAGGTTGTGTGATGTCAGAAAGTCCTCCATTTCCTTCTGGGTTTCTCGTTTGTTTCCATACAAGTGTACGTAGTAGTCTCTAATGATCTTTTGTATTTCTTCAGGGTCAGATGTAACTTCATCTATTGTGTTTCTGATTATGCTTATTTGGTTTTTTTCTCGTTTTTTCTTGGTCAGTCTAACTAGGGGACCATCTATCTTGTTTACTGTTTCGAAGAACCACCTTTTTGTTTCATTGATTTTTTGTATTATCTTTTTGTCTTCTATGTCCTGGATTTGGACTTTTATTTTGGTGATCTGGATTCTTCTGCTGAAATTAGGGTTTTTGTGGCCTTGCTTTTCCAGCTTCTTTAGGTGGCTTGTTGGGTTATGAATTTCTGTTCCTTCCATTTTCTTCATGTGTGTTTGTAGTGATATAAATTCCCCTCTTACTACAGCTTCCAGGGCATTCCAGAGATTCTGGTAAGATGTTTCTTCATTTTCATTTGTTTCCAGGTATCTGTTGATCCCTGTTTTGATTTCGTCGTTGACCCAGGAGTTCTTTAGCATCATGCTGTTTAGTGTCCATGTCTTTGTGGGTTTTGGGGGGACTTTGTTGGTGTCAATGTTTATTTTTATTCCACTGTGGTCCGAGAAGGTGTTTGGTAGAATATCGGTCCTTTTAAATTTGCTTATGCTTGATTTATGTCCGAGTATGTGGTTGATCTTAGAATATGTTCTATGTGGTGATGAGTAGAATGTGTATTCAGTGGTCTTTGGATGGAGTGTTCTGTAGGTATCAATTAAGTCCATTTGGTCCAAAGTCACATTGAGGTTCCGGATCTCCTTGCTGATTTTTTGTCCTGATGATCTGTCTAGGG
>NW_007188475.1:8319-13623 GCF_000164805.1 Carlito syrichta
TTGTTTGTTCTGTCTTTTTGAGCTTCTTTTCTATGCTTCTGACAGTTTGGGTTAGTTCTGTGTTTTGGTCTTCGAGCTCTGAGATTCTTTTTTCTGCTTGGTTGATTCTGCTTTCCATGCTTATTAGTCTGTTGTTCATTTCCATCACAGTATTCTTTACTGCTGTCATTTCTGACAACAGCTCCGTCCTATTTTCTTCTTGTCTCTCCTCAATTTTTTTAATTCTCTCCATTAATGTCTTGATGTCTGGGTTTGTTGCATGTAACCAGTCATTCTGGGGACTCTTCATTGTCTGTGTTCCAGAATCAGTTTTCTCAGTGTCTGATATCCCAGGGGTCTGTGTAGGACCTATATTCTTCTTTTGTTTTTTCTTCATCTGTGCGGTTTTTTTCCCCCTCTCTAATTTTTCCTTCTCTCCACATCACCGTCTTCTTTAATTCTGTTGTTCAGGGGTAAAGGGATTGGTTTTACTTCTGTTTGTTCAATCTCCTATTCTTTATGTATGTCCTCTTACTTTGTTCAATTCTGACGTTGCACTGTAGGTTGGAGGTGGTCCTTTTTGCAGTTTTGAGATGTACTTAAGGGGAGAGCTGTGATTCAAAATCTGTCTGCAGGTCCTCGTATTCACTGACAGGCGTGTGGATAATGTGGAACCCACTTCCCACTGTCCTGGAATCTGTCCATGCAGTGGGGCTGTAGGTTTACTCCCTGAAATAAAATGTGGTTAGCAGAGGGGAGAGAATGGAGCAGATAGTGGGTTGAAGAGGGGAGTGGAGAGATAGAGGAGTAAGGGGGAAAACAAACGAGTGTGCCAACAAATAGAGAGAGAGGCCTATGCTGAAACAGATAAAAACAATATACCACAGCTACAGTTGAACCAACTCTCATACAAACAAGAATAAAACATATAGTGATGCTAATATACAAGCTAACCCACCACCTTGTTAGTGTGCTGTTCCTCTATGCAAAGATATGGTTTACAGAGAGAAGAAATGAGAAGGAAAGGAAAAGGAAAAAATAAAAAAGGGGACAATACAGTAGGAATATAATTAAGTCATTAAACTGATAGAATCAATGAAGCACACTCAGACCTTTCGTTTAAGTCCAATGTCCTTTCAGGTCTGATTTCTAGTTTTCTTTTCAAGCTGGTAAATTAGTTTGCAGTTAGAGTCAATTGCCCCTGATCTGCTGTGAAGGACAGTTCAGATTAACCTTCCTTCAGCAGTTTGGTCTATATTTTTCTCAAGCTTGTTTCTCCTGTTTCGGTGTTGTTACCTTGAATCACCAGCAGGTGGTGCTATCTCATCTGCTCGCCCCAGAGGGGGTGAGGCCGGACAGGAACAAGATGGCTGCCTGCCTCCGAGCAGGCAACAGGAGCCCCATGCTGGGTGGGCAGGACAGTCTCAGACGCAGGATAGGTGGCAGCGATCCCAGCAGATCTTCCCTGAAGTGGTTCGTTGTGGATCTCCTCGGGCTGCGTGGTGTGATACGCTACCCCTCCCTGAGGCCACGGCAGTGGTGGTGCCGGCGCCGGCAGTGGCAGTGGGGGGAGGGGCGGTGGCAGCGGCGGCAGGACTGTTTGGAATGCAGTCAAAACTGTCCAGTCATTCCGATGGCAGCAGCCAAGCTATGTAGAGCAGACTGCGATGCTGGAGTCCCCAGCCCCCCGGGGCGAGAGTCAGAGACCCGCTGCAGATCTCCCTTGCAGAGGGCTTCAGACACCAGGTTGCCCTGTCGCCATCTTGCCGGGTCCCCACTCTGTACTATCTTAACACTGCAGTTTTGGCTCAGAATGCCTCCAGAAATCACTATTATCTACCCCCACCCCCAGGTTGCTACCACCACTGCCTCTGCATCTGTAGGTTAGGGAGAGAATGGGGAGCCAGAGCACAAAACCAAGCCAATCAACCAAAGTCAATATATAACATGCACCACAGACATATTTGCAGAGAAATGAAATCTTTAAGCACCATTGCAATGATGGCACGTGAGAAAGAGAGAGGGGGGAGAGAGAGAGAGAGAGAGAGAGGAGTCAGCTCCCCCAGATGACGAAGTATCAGTGCATAAGCTGGAAATACCAAAAATCAGAGTGTTTCAACCCCTGCAAAGGGTCCTGCAAGCTTCTGAGCAATAGATCCTTATCAGAAGGAATTGGCCTTAATAACAGATTTAGAATTCAGAATATAGATGGCAAAGAAACTCAATGAGATCCACAAGAAAGTTGATTCCCAAATCAGAGGCCACAAAAACTGTCCACAAGAATTGAAAGGTGACATGCCCATCCTAAGAAAGAATCAAACTAAATTTCTGAACTGAATAATTCACTTCATGAGTTTCAAAACAATTGAAAGCCTTAACAATAGTCAATACCAACAAGAAGCAAGAATTTCAGAGCCTGAAGACTGACCCTCAAATTAACGCAGTCAGATGAAAATGAAGGAAATATAATTTTGACAAAATAAGCAAAGACTCTGAGAAGTATGAGATTTTGTAAAGAGATCAAATTTACAGCTCATCAGCATTCCCAAGAGAGAAGGAGAGAATGAAAGCAAATGTAAACTTTTCAAGAGATAATCAAAGAACACTTCTCTCTTGTTAGCTAGGTCAACATAAAGATTTAAAAAGTCAGAGAATTCCTGTGGTAGCATATGATATAACCATCCCCGAGGCACATACTAATCAGAATAGCCATGTTCAACACAAAAGAAAAAATTAGTGAAAGCAACTAGAGCACAGAGACAGATCACCCAGAATGGAGACTCATCAGAATAACAGAAGACTCGCAGCAAAAATTTTACAAACCAGGGGAGATCGGGTTCCCTTTTATTTTAATGAGGTAAGGTCTTACTCTGTTGCCCACACTGTAGTGCAGTGGCACAATCACAGCTCACTGAGGCCTTCAACTCCTGGTCTCAAGGAATCCTCCTGTGTCAGCCTCCTGAGTAGCTGGGACTGCTGGTGTGTGACACCACATCCAGCTAATTTTGCATGAACAAGGTCTCACTATGTTGCCCAGGCTGGTCTTGAGCTCATGGCCCCAAATGATCCTCACACCTCTGCCTCTCAAAGTGCTGGGATTATACGCATGAGCCACCATGCCTGCCAGTTTTTACCATTCTCATAGAAAACCAGTGTCCACAAGAATGTCTTACCCTCCCAAACCAAACTTCCTAAATGAAGGGCATATAATGCCCTTCCAAGACAAGTACCTCAAGAACAGTCATACAAGAGATGCTTAAGGGAGCTCTAAACATAGAAAGGAAAGAATAATACCACTCAACACAAAAGCTCATTTAAGCACATAGTTTACAGACCACACAGACAACCACAAAACTGAGAACACAAAGCAACTTTCAAAAAAATCTATGAAAAGAAAGAATTGTCACATATCAATAATTGTCTTCAGAAGGCAAGATGGCGATGGCATAGGTGAACTGGAGAGATTCTCTGAACGTGAGTTCCCAAAAAGGCTATTACTTCTCTTCTCCCATTCCCCAGCCCACCACCAAGTGTGCTGGTGCCAGGCCTGGGAACTTCAGTCCCACGCAGGGACAGATATTGCGACCCCCCCAACTGCTGCTGTTCTACTGTGTGTGTGGAATTCTCTGGTCCCAGCCCCCTCCAGATCCCTTCCCAGCTGCATTGTTTCCAGCCCGGGCACCTGGCACCAAGCCGCCGGTCACACAGGGAGACTCTGGGCCCCCGCCCCTCAGAGACACTGGTCCCATTCCTGGCTGAAGTACTCTGTAGGGAGCCCAGCGCCACTCTCCCGCTCACCACCTGCCCTTTGGTACTTTGGAGCTCTGGAACTCTGGGTCCACCCTGGCTGAGGCACTCAGCATGAGACCCCAAGCCGGAGAACCCAGACAAGCGGAGAAAAACAGATCTGTTTAAACTGCCTTGCCATTCTCCAGGCAGAGACTTCCATTGCCCCACCCACCTATCAACAAACTTTACCTCATTTCCTAAGGCCAAATATTGCAGCCTCTCACTGCTGTTATTCCACTGTGTGCTGAGAGTTTAGGGTCCCTGCCCCCTCTGGCTGTCTCCCTGGCTGCATTGTCTCCAGCCTGGCACCCAGCACCACCATTCACACAGGGAGACTCTAGGTGCCCGCCCCTCAGAGACACCAGTCCCATTCCTGGCTGAAGTACCCTGTGGGGGGCCCAGAGCCACTCTCGCCACCCACTGCCTGCCATTTGGAGGTTTGGAGCTCTGGAACTCTGGGCCCACCCTGGCTGAGGCACTCAGTGCGAGACCCCAAGCCAGGGGACCCAGACAAGTGGAAAAAAACAGATCTGGGTAAACTACCTTGCTATTCTCCAGGCAGAGACTTCCATTGCCCCGCCCATCTATCAACAAACTTTATCTCAGTTCCTAAGGCAACAGCGTGAAACAGGACACAAAGCCCCACCCTTACGCTGCAACAAAAAACAAAACGGAGAGGCCGGAATCAGAGATGAAAGAAGTGAATCTAGTCTGCTTGCTTATTTTGACTTATGATTTTATCATTGAAACTGTTGGTTTAGATCACGTCTGTTGTTTACCTTCTGACTTACACTGTTTCTCGATTTTATTGGCCTGTCTCTGTGTCGCTATCAGTACCCCTTAGGGAATCTTTCTTCCGTGTCTTTCTTCACTTCTTCCCGGCCCTGTGTCTCTTTCTCACCTGATAGTTGGTATGTATATCTGTTTTCCCACTTGCACTTCTCTCTTTCGCTTATTTTGACTTATGATTTTATCATGGTAACTGTTGGTTTAGATCACGTATGCTGTTTACCTACTGACTTACACTGTTTCTCGATTTTATTGGCCTGTCTCTGTGTAGCTATAGTACTCTTTAGGGAATCTTTCTTACGTGTCTTTCTTCACCTCTTCCCGGCCCTGTGTCTCTTTCTCACCTGATACTTGGTATGTATATCTGTTTTCCCTCTCACACTTCTCTCTTTCTAACTCGCTATTGAATGCCCCTTCCTCCATTATTTTCCTCTTTTATATGCCCCCTTTTTAAATCTAGGAACCAAGACTGCATACTGCTGAATAGACAGATTGTAAAGCAGAGGGAAAAGTGAACAAAGCCAGAAGACCCTCATAAGGAAGAACAGGTCATTGCAGAAGAGAAATAAAAGCAACCACAACACTCAAAAGTAGAATTGAAGAGGGGGAGGGAAAGGGGGAGAGGGAGAAAAATCTACAGAAATGAAGAAAAACCAAAAGAAGAGTATGGGTCTCTCCCAGACGCCTGGAAGAGCAGACATTGAGAAATCTGACTCTGGAATGCAAACAATGAAAAGTCCCCAGAAG
>NW_007188475.1:13854-15303 GCF_000164805.1 Carlito syrichta
TAAGCATGGAAAGCAGAATTACCCAAGCAGAATAAAGAATCTCAGAGCTTGAGGACCAAATATAGAAATAACCCAAACTCTTAAAAACACAGAAAATAAGCTGAAAAACACAGAACAAAACCTTCAAGAGATGAGTGACTACCTCAAGAGGCCTAACCTAAGAATAATCGAACTCTGTGAGGCAGAAAGAGAAACAGAGACCACATTGGAACAAACTTTCCATAGATAATTCAAGAAAACTTCCCTTATCTAATCAGTGATGCAAAAATTCAAACACAAGAGATTCAGAGAACCCCTGCAAGACAACAAATGAGAAGACCAACTCCTAGACACATAATAATTCGCCTAAATAAAGTAGGCACAAAAGAAAAAATCCTAAAGGCAGCAAGAGAAAAAGGCCAGATCACCTACCATGGAACACCCATCAGAATAGCAGCAGATTTATCTGCAGAAAAGCTGCAAGCTAGGAGAGCTTGGAGCCCTATCTTCAAAGTCCTAAAATATAAACAATTTCAAACAAGAATAACCTACCTGGCCAAGCTAAGCTTCATCAGTGAGGGAGAATTAAAATCTTTCCCAGATATCCAATCTCTAAGAACTTATGCTGCCACCAAACCATCTCTACATGAAACACTTAAGAAAGTACTAAACACAGAAGAAAAGGAACAAAGAACAACGTTCTTCACAAGAGTACAGGGGAAAGAATAAAATATACACGAACCAACTCCAAAACCAAAAGAAAGACAAAAAAAAAAAGAAAAAACCAAGTGGAAGATCAACAACTCAATAAGAACTCCATGATAGGGACGAACTCTCACATTTCAATAATTAGTCTGAATGTGAATGGACTAACCGCACCACTGAAAAGACATAGAATGACAAAATGGATAAAATATCACCAGGCAACAATATATTGCCTTCAAGAGACCCCATCTCACTAGAAAGGACATACACAGACTCAAAGTAAGAGGATGGGAAACAAATTTTCAGGTGAATGGAACAAAAAAGAAAGGAGGAGTCACGATCCTAATTTCAGACAAAATACCATTTAAGCTATCAGAAATTTAAAAAGATACAGAAAGCCACTACGTAATAATAAAAGGTTCACTCCAACAACAAGAAATATCTATCCTAAATATATATGCACCCAACATAGGTGCGCCAACTTTCATAAAGCAACTTCCAGGACAACTATAGAAAGACATTGATTCCAACACCATCATAACTGGGGACTTTAATACACCACTCACAACCCTACACAGACCATCAGGACAAAAAATGAGCAAGGAGATCTGGAACCTCAATGAGACTCTGGACCAAATTAACTTAAATGATTGCTACAGAACACTCCATCCAAAGACCACAGAATACACATTCTACTCATCACCGCATGGAACATATTCTAAGATCGACCACATAATTGGACACAAATCAAGTATAAGCAAATTG
>NW_007188476.1:0-926 GCF_000164805.1 Carlito syrichta
GAGTCTGCAGTCATGAGAACAGATAATCTATTGCACAAAATCTGTCAATTTCTGATGCTAATATTTACTCTCATCAACCATTAATATATTCCATTAATTAGTTTACTTTGCCGAGCATAACAAGATCCAAATTTCTGTTTATGTCTGAGAAGTTTATGATCTAGACAGACCAAAAAAAAAAAAAGCATTTATAAAAGCAACATTATAAGTGCCACAGTACAGGTGAGCACAGAGAATTGCGCAAACAATTAGGGAGAATAAACAGATCACAGCAAGAGTGTCTGGGAAGGCTACCCAGAACAGAGGACTCATGTCTTGATTTTTGAAAGGTGAATGCAATGCAAGTTAGTCAGAAGGTGGATGGTAGAATATTCTAGGCAAAAAAATAGCAACATGTTCAAAATTGTAAAAGTATAGAGCATTGAGTCTGTAGAGAGCTAATGTGGCCACAACACAAGCAGAAATGGGACACAGATAATAAAACATGAGGGCAGAGAGGCAGGTAAATCCAGAACAGTTTAAAGTACAATGGTCCAGGATATATTTTTCTTACACTATCATGATTATACCACATTCTCTTCTATGAATGCATATTGTTTTTATTAATCAGAATAACTTTTTAAAAATGATCAGTTTGGTAGGGTTGTTTTGCTTATACTAACTAAACATTTAGATGGCAATGGTAAGTAAGAATCTGAGCCCACCTAGTTGCCTAAGTGACGAAAAAAAATGTTGAGAAATTTCCATTTGCACCTGAGCTCTATGCAGAATGACTGAAGATGTATAAGGAAATCACCCTGGTGGCAGAGTGAGGCCTTCGGTCCCGCTCAGCTGTTCTATTGATGTTTGCTGTTTGAGTGCAGGTTCTTGTTGACATGCTGTTTATTTTTACTGTTCTCTCTGACTGTATTTGTACACTTTTTCAT
>NW_007188477.1:0-735 GCF_000164805.1 Carlito syrichta
GAACACAACACTAGATGCCCTACATTACATCAGTTACAAAAATTCCCATGTGGATAGCAGGCTTAAGTATTAAAAAAAAAAAAAATAACATTTAAGAAAATACGTGTGTAATTTGAGTTTGGGGAAAGCCTTTAAAAGCTAGCTGGGAAACCCAGAAATCATTTTCTTAAAAAGACCAAAATCTTTGGCGCTATAAACATTGAAAAGCCTCGTTCAGTAAGAAGCATCACAAAGTGATCATGCAAACAGACTGAGAAGGAACATTTGCGATACAAATTGACTCAAGTCTCTAATATACAAAGAATGCTTACAAACTTGACTTTTTTAAAAAAAGACAGGACAATAGGCAGAAAATGGGTAGAGGATATAAACAGTTTGCAGACAAGGAAGTCCAGACAGCCAGGAAACCAATGAAAATGTCCTTAACCATGCGAAGAGGGAAATGCTATTATGTGTTTCATAACTGACCCTTTTTTAAATGAAGGGCCTTAGGACTTTGGAAATTGAGTCCAGACTTAGGGATTTCGCTTGGAAGGAAGGAAGCACACACCGTCTTCTCCTTGAAGCCAAACAGGATGATGGGCATGAGAAGAGGAGCTGGTGTAGACTTCTGTCACGCAATCCATCGCTGGCATGTTGTGCCTTGTACGTTTGGGTCAACAGAAATGTGTCTCCAGTTTAGAAATGCAGAATCCTTTCTGGGACCATGGGAAGGTGTATAAGGAGGGGAGCCCA
>NW_007188478.1:0-873 GCF_000164805.1 Carlito syrichta
TTATGCTTGATTTATGGCCAATTATGTGGTCGATCTTAGAATACATTCCATGCGGTGATGTGTAGAATGTGTATTCTGTGGTCTTTGGATGGAGTGTTCTGTAGGTATCAATTAAGTTCATTTGGTCCAGAGTCACATTGAGGTTCCAGATCTTCTTGCTGATTTTTTGTCCTGATGATCTGTCTAGGGTTGTGAGTGGGGCATTGAAGTCCCCAGTTATGATGGTGTTAGAGTCAATATCTTTCTTTAGTTTTCCTAGAAGTTGTTTCATGAAAGTTGGTGCACCTATGTTGGGGGCATATATGTTTAGGATAAATATTTCTTGTTGATGAAGTGAACCTTTTATCATTATGTCGTGGCCCTATGTATCTTTTAAAATTTTTGATAGCTTAAATGTTATTTTGTCTGAAATTAGGATCACAACTCCTCCTTTCTTTTGTGTTCCATTTGCCTGAAAATTTGTTTTCCATCCTCTTACTTTGAGTCTGTGTATATCCTTTCTAGTGAGATGGGTCTCTTGAAGGCAATAGATTGTTTCCTGATGATATTTTATCCATTTTGCCATTCTATGTCTTTTCAGTGGTGCGTTTAGTTCATTCACTTCAGGCTAATTATTGAAATGTGAGTGTTTGTCCCTTTCATAGAGTTCTTATAGAGTTGCTGTTCTTCCACTTGGTTTTTTTTTTTTGCCTTTTTTTTGTTTTGGGGGTTGGTTCATGTATATTTTATTCTTTTCCCTGTACTCTTGTGAAGAACGTTGTTCTTTTTTCCTTTTCTTCTGTGTTTAGTACTTTCTTAAGTGTTTCATGTAGAGGTGGTTTGGTGACAGCATAAGTTCTTAGGGATTGGATATCTGGGAAAGAGTTTAATTCT
>NW_007188479.1:0-725 GCF_000164805.1 Carlito syrichta
GTTGGGGGCATATATGTTTAGGATAAATATTTCTTGTGATGAAGTGAACCTTTTATCATTATGTCGTGGCCCTATGTATCTTTTTAAATTTTTGATAGCTTAAATGTTATTTTGTCTGAAATTAGGATCACAACTCCTCCTTTCTTTTGTGTTCCATTTGCCTGAAAATTTGTTTTCCATCCTCTTACTTTGAGTCTGTGTATATCCTTTCTAGTGAGATGGGTCTCTTGAAGGCAATAGATTGT
This sequence comes from Carlito syrichta, assembly GCF_000164805.1. NCBI lineage: Eukaryota > Metazoa > Chordata > Mammalia > Primates > Tarsiidae > Carlito > Carlito syrichta. Next base: position 246 of record NW_007188479.1, read on the forward strand.
TTCCTGATGATATTTTATCCATTTTGCCATTCTATGTCTTTTCAGTGGTGCGTTTAGTTCATTCACTTCAGGCTAATTATTGAAATGTGAGTGTTTGTCCCTTTCATAGAGTTCTTATAGAGTTGCTGTTCTTCCACTTGGTTTTTTTTTTTGCCTTTTTTTTGTTTTGGGGGTTGGTTCATGTATATTTTATTCTTTTCCCTGTACTCTTGTGAAGAACGTTGTTCTTTTTTCCTTTTCTTCTGTGTTTAGTACTTTCTTAAGTGTTTCATGTAGAGGTGGTTTGGTGACAGCATAAGTTCTTAGGGATTGGATATCTGGGAAAGAGTTTAATTCTCCCTCACTGATGAAGCTTAGCTTGGCCATGTAGGTTATTCTTGGTTGAAATTGTTTATCTTTTAGGACTTTGAAGATAGGGCTCCAAGCTCTCCTAGCCTGCAGGGTTTCTGTAGATAAATCTGCTGCTATTCTGATTGGTCG
>NW_007188480.1:0-762 GCF_000164805.1 Carlito syrichta
CCAGGAAATAGAAGGTAAAAAAATATCTAGAAAGAAGTAAACTTAGAAAGACAGAGAGAAATAATTCTGCTATGCACTTTCCATCAGGTGTATTGAGATTTACTTATAAGTTTTACTGCCATGTATGCACACTGGTCACTAATCACATGCCAATATTATAGGTATAAGTGATATCCTATGTCAGAGGCGATCTTCCAGATGGGCCTTTACAGGCCTCAGCCATGTAGCTATAGATGTTGGCTCCCAACAAGAAGATAGACAAATGGGACCTTATTAAACTGACAAGCTTCTGCAAAGCCTAAGAAACCATCAAGAGAGCAGGGAGACAGCCTACAGACTGGGAAAAAGTATTTGCCAACTCTAGGTCTGACAAAGGCTTAACATCCTGGATCTACAAGGAACTGAAACGTACTGAAAAGAAGAAAACAAACAACCCCATTATAAAATGGGCAAAAGATATGAACAGACACTTCAGAAAAGAAGACATTCGAGCAGCCAACAAACACGTGAAGAAATGCTCGCCCTCACTAATCATCAGGGAGATGCAAATCAAAACCACACTGAGATACCACCTAACTCCAGTCAGAATGGCAATTATCAACAACTCAAAAAATAACAGCTGCTGGAGAGGGTGTGGTGAAAAGGGAACACTTCTACACTGTTGGTGGGAGTGTAAACTAGTGCAACCTCTGTGGAAAGCAGTGTGGCGATTCCTAAAATCTCTAAAAATTGACCTTCCATATGACCCTGCAATCCCCCTAC
>NW_007188481.1:0-1032 GCF_000164805.1 Carlito syrichta
TTTGACAAATTTACTGACACTGCTATCTATTAGTTCTGAGCTCTAATAGCATCTGATTTCACCCAGGCCCTAGCTTACATGTTAATTCCTGTTTGAAATTTCCAGCAGTTCAGCTATTTTTTTTTTTTTTTTAAGCTGGAGTCTCTCTGTCGCCCAGGCTGGAATGTAGTGGCACACTCATGGCCACCCCAGTGTCGACATTCTGGGCCCCAGCGACCCTTGCATCTCAGCCTTCTAAGTAGCTGGAACTACAGGTGCATGCTACCATGCCCAGCTAATTTTTGATTTATTGTAGAGATGAGGTGTCGCCAAGTTGCCTGGGCTGGTCTCGAACCTGAAGGCTCCAACAATCCACTCACCTTGGCCTCCAAAAGTGCTGGGATTACAGGCTGAGCCACTGAACCCAGACAGTTCAGTTATTTTGAGTTACTATGAGCCATTTATGAGCAGTAAGGGGTCTAATTAGGTCATTTGAATTTTAGATTGATCAGTTCCTAGTTTACAAAAATCATTACTAGTTTCTATACATTACTATCTAATGTATAGAATTAATGACGAAGCCACCTTAAATTAAATGAAAATCCCAAACTTCAAAAATGCTCCCACAGATTCACTCACTGATATCAATGCCTCTAAATACTCAGTTGGATCCCACAATAATATACTTTAATCAAAGTTTGTTTTTTGGCAAAATGTTTTATCAAGTTCCCAGAAGAATAAAGCACTATATAAGTAAGTATATAATTTCTCAACCAAATGAAACACTATTCAGAGTACAAAGAGCACTATTTATAATTACACAAAGACAACAAGCATAAACCAGAACTATCCCAGGCAAGCCAGAACACAATGTCCCTCTCTATACAAAGCAATTTATACCAAACAGAATCTTTGTCCTTCTCAAGAAAATATCTAAAACCTAATAAAGTTAATCCAAAAATGAGGCAGTAAATAAGTGTTCAGAAAAGGTAACTGAAAGAATCCCGTGCAAAGGAGAGCCAAGACTTAATTCAGAGTAGAATAAAATCTAAA
>NW_007188482.1:0-40661 GCF_000164805.1 Carlito syrichta
ACCCTTAACTGTACCCCACAAAACCATAATAAAAACTACTGATTAATGAAAAAAAAGAAAGTATATAATAAGGTATTGTTGACTAGGGTCAGTCTACAGTGCTATAAAACACTAGAATTTATTCTTCTTATCTATTAATAGTTATAATTTTGTATCCTTTAACAAATCTCTCCCTATTTTTCTCTCAACTTATTCTTCCCAAACCACTATTCTGTTCCTTACTTTTGGGAGACCCAACTTTTTTAACTTCTACAAATCAGCATGCAGTTTCCTCAATTTCTGTTCCTACTTTATTTCACTTAATATAATCCCCTCCAATGCTAGTCCATGTTGCTGTGGATGTCAAGATTACATCCTTTCCTATGGCTGAATAATATTCCACTGTGTATATATACTACATTTTCTTTATTCATTTATCTGTCTATGGACACTTTGGTTGATTTCATATCTTGGTTATTATGAAAATGTTGCAATAAACATCAGGATGCAGGTATCTCTTTGACATACTAATTTCCTTTCCTTTGATTTTATTCCCACTAATAGGATTGCTGGATCATATAGTAGTTATATTTGTAGATTTTTGAGTAACATGCATTTTCTTCTCCATGGTTATATCAAGTTTACAATACCTCGAATACTGTATAAGAGTTCCCTTTTCTCCACAACTCCACCATCATTTGTTATTTTTTTTTTGTTTTTTTGATAAAAGACATGTTAATTGAGGTGAGATGATGTTTCATTGTGGTTCTGATTTGTATTTTCCTGGGGATAAGCGTTGTTGAGCATTTTTTTCATATATTTATTGGCCATTTGTATGTTTTATTTTGAGCAATGTCTTTTCAGATCATTTGCCCATTTTTAAATGGGATTATTTGTTTTTTGCTGTTGAGTTGCGTTCCCTTTATATTCTGAATTCTGATCCCTTGTCTGATGGATCCCTAGTTTGCAAATATTTTCTCCCACTCTTTAGGTTGTCTTTTTACTTGTTGATTGTTTCATTTGGTGTGCAGGAATCTTTTAGTTTGATATAATTCAATTTGTCTATTAAAATAAGTCTTAAGAGGTAGGTGCAGACTGAAAACTTTTCTCATATTTAAGGGAAAAATTGGGATAGGTGGGATGTTATTAATATTTCTTCAGGTTTATTCATTCATTAAACATATTTTTAGGTGCTTCTTTTGAGCTCTACACTATTCTAGCTATTGAAAATAAGTAGGTAAACCAAAACAAGCATGGTCCCTGCCTCTGAGACTTTATAATCTAATGGAAAAGAAACCTAACAAGTAAACAAATATATAATTTTTAAAAAGTTGTAATATGCTCTGCTGTGGTAATAATGTTAACAGAGAGTGAGTTCTAAGGTCAAATAACAAAACTGTATTTGCTACTGGGAAACATTTTATAAAAGAAAGATTCTGAAAAGACTAATGGTCTATAGAATGTAAAGGAGAATACTTTAGACAGAACAATCAGGACAAAACAGAAATGATAATTTGAGATTCGAATGATAAGAGGAAGCCCTTCAAGTAAAAAGTGGAAAAGCGAGAGCTCCTAGCAAAAGTCTTAAGTTGAAAAAGAGATTAGATACTGAAAAAAAGAACAAGGTGCCTGGAGCTTAGTGAAAAAGAACTCCTGTAGTTTCAAATAAAATTACTGAGACAAAGATAAAAAAAGATTTTTCTTAGTCTTGTAGGATTTCACGCCAAGCACAATAGTAGACCAACTAAGGGTTTTAAGCAAAAGAAAATGTTTTAGAAAGGTCACTCTACTTTCTGTGTTAAAAATGAATCAAAAGAGTTGGCCATGAAGACTGGTTAGAAGGTTCCAGAAATATTTTAAAGAGAAAAAATGATTGTGTGGAAGAAATAGTGGTAGAGGCAAGTAGTGGATTGAACCACTTTTAGAGATAGAATTTAAAAGACTTACTGATAAGTTAAATATGAGGAATGTGGGAATACATTTATATAAGGAATTGTGAAATCTTCCCCTGAAGAATCTCAGATTTTGTGTACTTTTCCAGTTCCTGTTCTTCTGGAATCTGTGTAAATAAATGTAAGCATGATTTATGATGTTGATGCTTGATTCTCAGTTATTATGTGCTCACCTCCAAGTTCTATTATTTAATATTGAATAAAATTCAACAACTGAGAAATAAGAACAACCTATTAATCAAAAAGGAAATGGACACTGACTAGAAACTCTCATATATATATATATATATATATATAAATATATATATATATATGAACTAAACAAAACTATATACCCTTAAAATGCAACACTTTAAAAAATATATTTTACTCATAAGAAATAATATACTGCCTCAAATTTAGAGTTTCTTCTGTGATTCATTCATCACAGGGCTCCAAATGAAAGTCATAGCCTTCTTATAAATAGAATCATTATTAAAAATCTCTTCTTAGATTTCATATTTGCCTAATTAGTTTAAATATTATTGAAAGCCTGGATCCATGCTGGTGTTATGATAAGAAATAATATTCCTTATCCATTCACTCTAGATTTTACTCTAGTTAACAGAGTGTATAGTTGAAATTATATAGAGAGAAAGCTTTATTTAGTCAAGAAAGCTGCATTTTAGCCTCTTTCTTCAGGTATTTTTTGACCAAAGACTGAAAATAATAAATCATTAATTCTCTTTGCTCTCTAACTTTGAAAGAAAAAATTTAAAGAGGATTCCTTTTTAAGAAAATGATGTGGAAAGTCAGATTTTATATAATGGTTGTTGTTCTCTTTAGTTTTGTTTTCTGATAGAACTCTTACCCGATACAAGGAGGGATTATTTCCCTGGAAATCCAGGAACCACATGAGTACATTTATTCAGACTTTATGTGACTCTTTTAAAATGCCACAATCCTTTGGAGTATCTAGTTTATGCCTTTTTTAAAAAAGACAGAATTTATTGAAATTAGGCTTAAATTTATCTTTCATGAAACTTAAACCAAAATATAGAGCAATTTAAGACACACAATATTTTTTAATGGTAGATAAATAAGTGTTTACTCTAGAAAGCCTGTTTCACATTTCAAAATACTAGAAATAATTTGTGAGATCAGTCAAGAAAATTTATGAAAAAACTTATTTCTGATTGCCAAAATAATAAGATTTTCATAAAGACAAACATCAAATTATAGTGACATTCTTGTTTTCCATCATTTTCATTTGGTTAAATAATAAAAAACAAAGCAATATTTTAAAAAATGTGGCAGAGGACCAGAGAATTTATAAGAACAGGTTAAATGTCATTTATTTCAATTTGTTTTAGAAGGCAGCTATAGCACTTTGCTGAGTGAGGTAGGGAGGTGAGGGCGTAGGGCAGAGGGGAGGGGTAGTAGTGAAAGCTTTAAGCAGAAGAAAGACAATCAGGGCTTTTTACACCAAACTTCTCTGAAGATCTAAAGATACAACATTATATCTTGTTACTCTAGAAGGTCATGGAAGGACAAAGTATATGGTTGAGCTAAACTGGCTGTGATTTTCAACAGGACTGTCAACCAATATGGTGTAGGTAACACAGAGTTGACAATGAGATCAGTCTCATGAGTAGATTATTAATCACAGGTCAAGGTAGGATACTGAGAAAGGTTAGAGTTTAGCCATCATTAAAGCTTACTATGTGCATATTTCCAAGCAGTGCGGGGTTTCCAAAGCTCTTACATTTAAGAGGTCAAATTCTTAGATCCCCCAATTAAGACTAGCAGCACCTCCTTAACCTTGTTAGAAATACAAACTTTTGAGTTTCAGCCCAGACTCGAATCAGAAACTCTGAGGGCTAGGGTCCAGCTTTCTGTGCTTTAACAAACTCTCCAGCTCCAGGTTTTTGTTTGCTTGTTTGTTTTTGAGTCAAAGTCTCACTCTATTGCCCAGGCTAGGGTGCAGTGGCATGCTCACAGCCACCACAGCTTCAAACTTCTGGGCTCAGCCTTCTTTTGCCTCTGCCTTGCAAGTAGCCTTTTGCTGGGCTCAACATTCTTTTCCCTCAGTCTTCTGAGTAGCTGGAACTACAGGTATGCGCCACCACGTCCAACTAATTTTATGCTTTATTAGACAAGGTCTCGCCAAGTTGCCCAGGCTGGTCTTGAACACCTGGAGTCAGGCAATCTTCTAGCTTCAGCCTCTCAAAGTGCTGGGATTACAGGCATGAACCATTGCATGCTCTAGGTGGTTCTGATGCAAGCTAGCATTTTAAAAACACACAGAAATAGTTTTTAACTTGAAAGCCTTACAAAAATACTGATTTATGGGTTCCTCCCTCAAAACTTTTGATTTGATTGTCCTTAGTCATAGCCTGGGCATTGAGATTTTTAAAAATCTTCTGAAAGGTTTTTAGTGTTCAACAGGGTGGAGAATTGTTGACTAAAGGAAGATTTGGGTCTCCAAGGAAACATAGTGCTTCAATTGGGTTGGTCCCCTCAGTCATTGTAATTACATTTTTCTCTACCCCCACAATCCCACACAATCTCAATTTTTACTCCCACTTTGGAAATGTAACATTGGTGCAAAAAGCATGCATAATAAAACCCTTTGAAATACTATGTAATTTCTTGCAGCCTCTAGTCAGGAAGGTGGCAACAAATGTCACAGGTCCTCAGGACTTTTTCTGGATCAGGACTTTCCCTTTTTCCTGGTACTGTTTTCATTTCCAAGCTAAAGTGACTCATTGCTGAGTCTATCCTTGGTGCCCAAGTTCAAGTGCATTAATAGGTTCTCTCACAGGGTGGTTTTGTGACTTTATGGACATTAGGGAGTCATTTTTCAGTTATATTCTATTATGTATCTAGGAAATCTGGCACTAGATAAAATGATTCATCCTTCTAATTTTTACTTAAAATATTAAATTATACCACAGTCTGTGGTGTTCTGTGACACTCTTTTCCTCTCAGAGGTGACTGCGACGGTCAGATTTCACATCCCTCACCTTTGTTTGTACTTTCCTAAATAATACACACACACACACACAAATATATATGTGATATAAATATACACATACATACATATATTATGAATATATACATTCTTTTAAATTGACCGTTGATCTTCTTGTAATGCTTCTTTCAGCTGGTGATTATCAAGTTTTATTGATCAATTCCATCATGAATAAATCAGCTCTTTGTATAGATGCAATTGCTTTGTTTCAAAAAAAAAAAACAATCATTGGAATGGCATTTTGAGGTAGTGTGATACCAGAAGATATTTGGAGATACTATGGCAAATACATATGTATCACAGTGGCCTCTTCTTTCTTCTCTGTATCTTCCAGTGGAGGTTTTGTGGAACCAAACTGCACAAGTGAAAGAATGAAGCCCAGCTTTGTTGTCTGTTACATTTGTGACCTTAGATAAACTAGTTAATATTTTAATGCCCCTATTTTCATCATAAACTGAGAATGAAAATTATATTCTCATTTATGACAGTCTTACAGATGAAGACAGTTAACGTGTAAAGCACTTAGAACAAGGTTATTCACATATTAAGGCCTCAAGAAATCTTATTATGTGTGTAAGAATCTTAGTATTCTCACATTCAGATTCATGAATCTAATTTTTAAGAGTTAATCACCCAATAATATAATGAGACAAAACATGAACTCAGTTAGATTGCAATCATTTTTATATCTTTGATTTTTAAAACAAATGTAATAAAACTCTTGATTTTCTCTGCTGTGTTGAAGCGTAGCTGACTTATAGCCATCAGGAACCCAGTCACTGGGATTTCTCCATGCTTTCCACTAACGACCATATAGATGTGATGCTCCCACCAGGCAGCAGCGAAAGAGGGAGTTAATAAAATTGTACAGTTCTGCCTCTGATTTCAAGCACTGATTATGGACAGACTCATTGCTACAGTAGACATTAAAATATTGACAGTAACAATTGAGAATCACTTGTCCAACAAGGACAAAAATTAATGGTTAAAATTATTTCCAAAGCACCAAGCCCCATCCAATCATACAGAGTACTGAAAAATGATAACACATTTCTTGTGTGGCTTATAGCTCATTCTTCTTATAATAATAATACATTTTATTAGCATATTATGCATATTATGATTTCCAAAATATTTTTATGTATTATTTCGTTTAATACACCCAACATCAATGTGAAGGTAGAAGTAGATGTCTTATAAGCAGGGCAAAGGACATCAACTCCTCAAGTTCTAGTAAATGCCGTTATACTGGTGGTCCATAAAACAGGATCTTAGAAGGCATTTTGGAATAATTGATTAACAATAACAGCTTTGTATAACACTGCATATATCTCATCATTTATTATTTGCTATTAAATGGTATAAACAAAATAATTTGATAGTATGAACCATTCTACTAAAAAATAAGAAAGAAAGTTTGTATTTTACAAAGGAACTTTAAAAAATTTGGGGTTCTAACATTTTAAAAAGTATTTTCAGTAGTTATATACATTTTTCAGGAGAAAAGCATTGATTTTCAGAGGAAAAGTATCTGAAACTTACAAAGAGTAACTAAAGACAAATGGCTACACCCTTGTTCCCAGAATAACTACTGTAAGTCAATTTTAATGGAAAAGAATATAGTCATATATTATATTCTTAGATAGTTTTTAGATACTCAAATATGGTAATTATTGCATCCATTTACTCATATTTCTCTAAATGAATAAATCTTGGAACAACTGCTGTTAGGGTTTTCAGTGAATTTTGTATTGGCTCATGAATCGTATTTCTTTATAAACACGTGGGCAAAAATTCAAAGAAACATTAGAAGGTGACCACATGAAAGATTAGGAATGTGCATCATATCAATCTATTTTTTAATAACCTGCTTAAAAACCAAAGGAACAGATCATAGTTGTATGAATATGGGAGGGAACAGAGCTACCTCCAAGAGAACAAGTGTTTTCTCTTTCACTTCTGGGAAGAGGTTCATTGTGAGGACGAATTAATTCAACTGAATTTAAACTACAAGAGTCAAGTAAAGAAGTAGAGGTGAAAAAATTAGTGTCTTTGTCTGAGCAGAGTGTTGTCCAGGTATTGGGAGTAGAGAGGCCTAATGCCATTGAGGATGGTGGTGAATTTCTCCCAGCTATTCATGGAGGCCAGGGTACAAGGCAGAGGTTTGTGTAGGAAAAGAAGTCTGTGGATTTATTGGGTACTAGTCAAGTAGTAGTGATGGTAGTGACCACTAGTAAAAGAGAGCTTTGACCAACAGAAACAAAGTTACCAGAACGGCAGAATGATGTGGAAATGTGGCCAAAACACGAAGAGTCTTATTTCTGAGTTCATGAAAGAAATGTCTCTAAGAAATCCCCAGAATTAGCTTAAACACATTTTGATTGGGACTAAATTTTGTTATTAGAATGTTTCACTGATAATTTGAGTATATTTGAAATAAATGAGATATGTATTTGTATTCATAGGTTTATAGGCCTGTGCCTGTAAAATTTGCTAGCAGAGTAAATGACATCTTTTCAATTAGTTCTGGGTAGAATAGCATGTAGGGCTCTGGTTGTACACAGTTATTTTATACACGTTAAAAATAATTAGCAAAAAATACAGCATATATACTCCTCTTTAACTTATGTTTAATATTTCTATGTATTTGTTATAACAAATAAAACAATTTAAGAGATGAGAATTCAAGGCCTGGAGAGATTGGGTTATTTGTTCAAACTTTAAAGTTAGTTAAGCTAAATGTTAACCAAAATACTTTATCTTAAAAAAAAGGTTATAAAAACTTTATTATCTGACTTTTTAATTCTTCACTAACATTATAGAATGATTCTTAATTGGTCACTGGGACATTTTTTTCATTACTGAAATAGATAATTGCTGTAATTTATAATATTCGCCAGATGGAAATGCTTCCACAGATAAAAATATAAATTTTCTAAATAAATCTTAGTTTTACTTTCTATAGACTTAAATTTGATAAAAGGGATCAGTTAACCTGGATTGTTACCAGCTAAGGCAGGCAAAGAGATGACTGAACTGACTTTTGGACTAATGTAATCTGGAATCCTTCTAGGAGTTCCTTACATATACTGGGGTGTCCCTGAAAAGTTAAATCCCTTCTAGTCTTTATAGAGTATTTTCAGGGGATCTGGATCAAATTTAATATCTGAAGTATAACACAAAGTCTTGAGAGAAATTTAGCCACAATCTGACCCGTCTTTTGTTTATCATTTCCGAATTTCATTCCCACAAATACTAAAATATTAGAAAAATCTGACTTGTGTAAAGTAATCTTTCTTTTTTTTGAGTCGAAGTCTCACTCTGTTGCCCAGGCTGGAGTGCAGTGGCACACTCACAGTCACCCCAGTGTCAACCTGCTGGGCTCCAGTGATCCTTCTGCTTCAGTCTTCCAACTAGCCAGAACTACAGGTGCGGGCTACTATGTCCGGCTAATTTTTTATTTATTGTAAACATAAGGTCTCACCAAGTTGCCCAGGCTGTTCCCAAAACTATGGACTCAGGCAATCCTCTCACCCTGGCCTCCTAAAGTGCTGGATTACAGGCTTGAGCCACTGCATGCAGCCTATCGATTTCAGCTCTTGTCTCCTTGCTCCTGGAATATTTTTCTTATGTGGAACCATCACCTATTTATGTCTTCCCACTAACTGGGTAGGAACTTGTACCTTGGTATATCTAGCCCTAGATATCTCTATTGCTCCTAACAATCAAACCCTCCCTGTCCCACTAATCCACAACTGACCCAAATGGGCAATTCAATTCATTCCTCTATTAATAGACTCCAACTCAAAAAAAAAAAAAAAAAAGAAAGAAAGAAAGAAAAGAAATCAATAGCAAATAGAAGGCTTTCTGGGAACCTGTTGGCAGTTTCCCAAACTGACAGAGAGTCCACAAGCATGGCCCCTACGAGAGGAATATTTATGTTATATACAAAAGAGGGTTTTCCTGAGAAAGCAAGAGTGTCCCACAGTTCCCGAGATGTTCTATATGGATAGGACTGAAGGAAAGGAGAGATGTGAAGTGTAGTCACAGAGACATGGGGGTATAGTTTCTAGCCAGGGGTAGGAATTGTTTATAGAGTTTTGTCTGGAAAAACAGAAAGAAGCTGGTCATTGGAGATGAATGTTATAGGTGGTGGGTCCCCTTATCACTGTTTTTTTTTTTATGGGTAAAAGTAAGATTTGTAATGGAGGATGTTAATATCATGTCAGGATTCTGAATTTGATTAGTTGTATATACGTAACATACGTATGATAAAAAGAGAGGTTCTCCTCTATAAGTGTGATAAAGAGAGATGTTTATGTGAGTCCATTGCTCCGTGAAATGAGGGAGTGCTGACCTTCCGCTTAAGAGATGGATAAGCAGATTTAACAATCACTGACTAGGATTGTATTTGAGGTATTGAGTAGATGATGGGTTAGATTTAGAGTTTTGAATAGGTAGGCAAGGTTTGGGGTAGAAGGAGATAAGAGGGTTATGGTTTTGTGAGAAAGTAAGTTTTTAAAGTTATGTGGTGAATGAATGACAGTGGACGTTTTAAAAGTAACCTTTTTACTTTCTTGAGCTAGGAGTGTAGCTGCTGCCAAAGCACTTAAGCAGGCTGGCCACCCTTGGATTGTGGTATTTAGTTGTTTTGATAGATAAGCGGCAGGGGTGACCAAGGGGCCCTGGTTTTGTCTCAAGACTTCTAGGGCAATTTTGTGTCTCTCAGTAGTGTCAAGTATAAAGGAACGAGAGACGTCAGGAAGTGCTAGAGCTGGGGTTGAGATAATAGCTTGTTAAAAGGCATTAAAGATTGAACAGATATTTGATCACAGCTCTGGAGGTTCTGAAAGATTTCTGATATAAAGATTGTGCTAAGAGAGTGAAGTTAGGAATCCAGAGGCTCAGATGTCCAGGCAACCCCAAGAAAGATAGGATTTCTGTTTTTGATGTAGGGAGTGGTAGAGTGGATATAAGGGACTTTCTCTCAGTTGTAATGTGTCTTTTGGTGGGTGTTAAAGGACTCCAAGATATGTGACTTTAGGGAGAGAAAGCTGAGCCTTGGCGGGAGATACTTGATAGCCCCCATCAGCTAGAAAATTAAGGAGTTGTATAGTATGTTGTTGAGAGTATGTAAGCAAGGGACTACAAAAAGAGATTATTTGCATATTGAAGGATAGTACTTGGGGTGAGGTTGTGGGAGATTAGGTCTGATGCTAGAGCATGACCAAAGAAATGAGGGCTATTGCAAAAACCTTGTGGGAGGACTGTCCATGTTAGCTGTTGATGATTGTCTGGATCAGTTTAGGCAAAGGTAAAGAGATTTTGAGAGTTTGGGTGTATAGGGATGATGAAGAAGACATCCCTGACGTCTAGAATGGTGAAGTGGGTAGTGGGGAAGGGCATAAGAGAAGAGTATAGGAATTAAGGACCACCAGGTGTATGGGTAGAACGGCCACGTTGATAAGTCTCAGGTCCTGGTCCAAGCGTAGGAGGCATTTGACTTTTTGATGGGGTGTTACAGGGAGAGTAGGTTGGGTGTAAGAGGCCCTGGCATAGGAGTTTAGTGCTAATAAGTTTTAACCTTTGTTGATGATTTTGGGAGATGGGATATTGTGGTTGATTGAGGAATTTAGAGGTTTTTTTGAGATGGATATGAACAGGAGCATGATGAGAGGCAACAGATGGGTTGTCTGTGTCCCAAACTATGGGGTTTATGGATGAAGAGGGCAAAGGAGGTGGTGGAGAGGCCTAACACTCAGGATCTAAAAGGAACTCAAATGAACTGAAAGGAAAAAACAAAACAAACACACAATTTCATTAAAAAGTGGGCAAAGGTCATGAATAGACACTTCTCAAAAGAGGACATATAAGTAGCCAACAGACACATGAAAAAATGCTCAGCTTCATTCATCATCAGAGAAAGGCAAATCAAAACTACAATGAGATATACCCAAACTCAGGTAAGAATGGCTATCATTAATAAGTCAAAAAACAACGGATGCTGGTGCAGGTATGGAGAAAAAGGAATACTTCTACAGTTGGAGGGAGTGTAAGCTATGGCAATTCCTAAAAGAACGAAAAACTGACCTTCCGTATGATTCAGCAATCTCTCTTCTGGGAATATACATAGAGGAACATAAATTGCTCTGCCAAAAAGACACCTGCACACACATGTTTATTGCCACACTATTCACAATAGCAAAAACATTGGAACCAACCCTGCGGTCCATCAAAAGTGAACTGCATAAAGAAAATGTGGTACATATACACAATGGAGTATTACACAGCAATAAAAAAAACAAAATCATGGTCTTTGCAGTAACTTGGATGCAACTGAGACCATAATACTAAGTGAACTATCACAGAAACAAAGAACTGAAAACTGCACGTTCTCACTTATAAATGGTCCCTGAACACTAGTCACATTAACACAAGTGTGGGATTGGCAGTTGCTGAGCACTGCTAGGGAAAGAATGGAGGGAGGGAAGAGGATGGGGAGCACATGACAAAGGGTACCAAGTCCACTACCAGGGGGAGTGAGGGCCACCTAGAAGTTTAAACTTCACCTGCATGCAGCCAGTTTATGAAGCAAATCCTCACTTGTACTCCACAACTCTAGAACAAATAATTATTAACAATAAAATAAAATAAAAAATAAGCCAAACTCCTCTTCATGGCTCACAATTCACTGTCCACCAACTTGTTCATGGCTCACATACCTTGGCCCCTGCTTGACTTCCAAGTCTCATAGCTTTACTACTTTTTTCCCACTCCACCTCCATGTACCAAAAGCAGGTCTGCAACACTAGCTTCTGCTTAGGAGATTTTGAGAATGCTGTTTGCTCTGGTTGTAACTTTTTAACCCTCATCTCACTCTGGTTAACAATAACTCATTATTTGGAGCCCAGTTAGAACCTTGGATCTTTCTCTCTAGGTTCTTCCATTCCATTGGAGTATATTTTCTGACCCAGGTTTAACAGTTTTCCAATAGCACCAGTGTCCTGTGTCTACATTGTCACGCCACTCAATTGACCTTACTGTGTTATTAAGTTCGGTGTTCACCTTTACTATCAGGGTAGCAAGATTCAAAGAGAATAGGAGATGAATTCTAAAACAATATTGAAATTATATAGATAACAAAACGCAAAGATTTTATTAAGTTATTATTCTTAAAGTTCTTGTGGATTTCTCCAGAGGTATTTCATAGGCCACTCTGAGAAGTAAGTTATAGGAGTCAAATGATTGACATTTTGTATTTTTCTTACACAACTTTTATATCTTCTAAAAAAGGGGCTATTGTCATTAAAATGTAGTCTGTTAAAAACAATTTGAAATATAAAACAAATCAAACCATTTATTTTAACCCTCTACGAATAAGTTAATAGGGGGAAAAAAAGAGAGAGAGAGAGAGAATCCAGAAGATGAGGTACAAAGGCGCTATATCCTAGGTCCTAACGATTTAGGAAGCAGACAATTTCTAATAAGGCAACACTTGACAAATGAGAAGACTCAAACAAAAGGTCAGGATAAGATTTTCTAGTACAGCACTGGATTTTAACTTGTTTACCACCTTCTTGTATAGAGACTGTCTTTTCATTTTGAGAACTTAAAGACAAAGAGTTTGAGTTCTAAGGTGTTTTAACAATGCTGGTGTTGATATTAGTAAGATTTTAGGAATACTGAACATTTTAAAATAAAAAAAATTTACTTTAGCTATGTTCAAAACCACTTACATTTTAATAGATATTGGAAATTATTTTCTTTTGTGTTTGGCTTAGGTTGATGCAAAAATAATTTTGGTTTTGGCATTGTTGATATTTGCCATTTGATATGGAATACATTCTTGAATAAATGTCATTTTATACATCATTTTAATGCATATTTCTCATTTTATGTTTTTTTGCTAGTGAATTTTTACTTGCTATTTATTTAATATTTATTTTAGACTATGTAAATGATGTTAGACAAGAAGCAAATTCAAGTGATTTTCTTATCTGGGTTCAAAATGTGCCATTAAAGCAGCAGAGACAACTTGCAACATCAACAACTCATTTGGCTCTATAACTGCTAACAGACATACAGTGCAGTGGTGGTTCAAGAAGTTTTGCAAAGGAGACGAGAGTCTTGAAGATGAGGATTGTAGTCGCCAGTCATCAGAAGTTGACAAGGACCACTTGAGAGCAATCATCAAAGCTAATTCTCTTACAACTACACAAGAGGTTGCCAAAGAACTCAACATTGACCATTCTATGGTTGTTTGGCATTTGAAGCAAATTGGAAAGGTGAAAAAACTCAATAGGTGGATGCCTCATGAGCTGACCAAAAATCAAGAAAAGTTGTCATTTCAAAATATCATCTTCTCTTATTCTACTCAACAACAAATCATTTCTCTATCGGATTGTGATATGCAATGGAAAGTGGATTGTATACAACAAGTGATGACCAGCTCAGTTGTTGGACCAAGAAGCTCCAAAGCACTTCCCAAAGTCAAACTTGCACCAAAAAAGGTCTTGGTCACTGTTTGGTGGTCTGCTGCCAGTCTGATCCACTACAGCTTTCTGAATCCCAGTGAAACCATTACATCTGAGAAGTATGCTCAGCAAGTCGATGAGCTGCACCAAAAACTGCAATCCCTGCAGGCAACTTTGGTCAACAGAAAGGGCCCAATTCTTCTCCAAGACAATGCCCAACCAAATGTTGTACAACCAATGCTTCAAAAGTTGAACAAATTGGGCTTTAATTATTTGCCTCACCTGCCATGTTCATTTGAAGTCTCACCAACCAATGATGATTTGTTCAAGCATCTTGACAATGTTTTGCAGGAACAACACTTTCAAAACCAGCAGGATGCAGGAAATTCTTTCCAAGAGTTTGTCAAATCCCAAAGCATAGATTTTTACATCACAGGAATAGACAAACTTATTTCTCATTGGCAAAAATGTATTGGTTATAGAGGTTCCTATTTTGATTAATAAAGATGTTTTTTGAGCCTAGTTATAATGATTTAAAATTCATGGTCCTTAACTGTAATTACTTTTGCACCAATTTATAATAAAAACAATCACAAATAAATAAAGGTGATAATTTTAAAATTACAAGGTGAGTTAAGACAATGTTGCACAACATACTTTCAATTTTTTGTTAAGTTTAGATATCATATATTTTAAGTTATAACTTTAAAAATGTTTTGGGAGAAATACTATGACATTAAACATGCCTATTATTGGTAAGATTCGCAAGAAAAATTAAAATGCAGAAAAATACAATTTAGATTTTAAAAACACTGTGTTATAAAAAGTTGCTAATTTTTTCTAAACACATTCTTAAGGTTGTTATTGTTTTCTTTTATTCTGAAACTATTATTTTATTTATGGTAGAGGCCACAGCCATAATGGCGAAGATGCTGACTTTTATCTCAAAGGTCCAAGATATGCATTTACTTTCAGCATAGAGTTAAAAAACCATATCCAAACTTTCATATTTGAGTAGACATTTTCTACTAATGTGCACTGCAATTAGTATTCATTCAAAAGTAGTTCTCTATTTTCTTCTTTAAAAAGGGTGGTAAATAAGCACCGAAAATATGACTACTGAAAATATGACTGCTGCTAATATTGGCAACCTACAGCAATGGAGTTTTATGAAGCACACAGAGGATAGATGAGACCTCTGTTTCTGCAAAGACATAAAGCATAAACCTGAGGACCTTGAAGAAGTGTACATTTAGAAAAAATAGGAGGGGCAGAAAATAGTATGGATACTTACTGTTGTGGCTTCTGCTGTGACTGGAAAAAGATTAACAACAACAAAAGTATAGCTTTAAAAGGTAAAACCAAACCTGGGCTTCATGTGGGTTAGGCTTCACTTTCAATGTCATACAATTGTAGTGGGGGTGGGAAGTCTAAGATGAAATATAAACCTAAGGTTGTTCAAGATGGGCAGAGCCCTTGGGTTTCCAGTAGTCATCGCTTGGTATGTGTAGGGGATTAGTTCCAGGACTCTCAAAACCACCCAAACCTTCGAATGCGAATGCCCTTTATATAAAATTATATGGTATTTGTATTTGTATGCCTGTGTACATTTTCCTATATACTTCAAAATATCTCTGGATTATTTAAAATATCTTTTAAAAATATGTATGTATGAATGTATTCATTTATTTAATTAATTAATAGAGTCCGAGTCTTGCTTTGTTGCCCATACTGGTCTCGAACTCCTGGCCTCAAGCAATCCTCCCGCTTTAGCCTCCCAATGTGCTAGGGTTACAGGCACGAGCCACTGCTCCCAGCCTTATTATAATACCCAATACATTGTACATGCTATATAAATAGTTGTTATATGGAGCTGTTGTTTTTTTACATTGTCTTTTTTTTTCCGGATATTTTTGATTCACAGTTAGTTTTATCCTTTGGATGTAGAGCCTGTGGATATGGACGACCGGCTATATTAGTTTCCTAGAGCTGCCATGCCTGAATAGCACAGAATGAGTGACTTTAAAAACAGAAATTTATTTTCTCTGTTCTGGAGGCTGAAAGTCCAAGATCAAGGTATTGACAGGTTTGACTTCTCCTGAGGTATCTCTCTTTGGCTTGAAGAGGACTGCCTTCTTTCTGTGTTCTCACATGGTCTTTCTCTACCTGCACTCAACCTTAATGTCTCTTTCTTTTCTTATAAGGGCATCAGTCATATCAGAATGGGCCCCAGCTTTATGACGTCATTTAACCTTAATTACCTTTCGAAGGTCCTCTCAAAAAAGACAGTAGCATTGCAGATTAGGACTTCAATATGTAACTTTAAAGGGGGCACTGTTCAGTTCATAACAAAGTAAATATAAATCCTCTTTGAAAGAAAGTAGCCTCAATTCAGGCTTCAAAATTCTCCATGAATTTACATCAGGTAGCTTAATAAACTCACCATTAAAAAGGACTGCAAAACATTGTAAAAAAATAAACCAAGTGAGTGGGAATGAGCAGAAGCAATGAGTCAAAATTATCATCCTAAGGGTTTTTATACAATAAAGGTAAATATTTAGAATATAAAAATAAATAAATATGTCAAAAAATATATATAAACTTTAAAAAGAATGAAAATTGCAAGAAAAAGTGAGAGTAATAAAAATAGATCAGGCATTTTGTTTAATTTACATGATAGTTTCAAACTTACAAAAAATTATAAACATAAAGATAATACAAGGAATACCACTATACCCTTTATCTAGATATGTCTATTAACATTGTATCCTGTTTTGCATATGCATAAGCTACTCAATTTATGATGGCGTTGCATCCTGATAAACCCAGCATAAGTAAAAAATATTATAAGTTAAAAAATGTTGAATTGATACCTCAATAAAACCATCATAAAGTTGAAAAATCATGAGTTGAACTATTTTAATCTAGATGCTCCTTAATTTATGATGGGGCTGTGTTTTGATAAACCCATGATAAAGTTGAATAATCATAAATAGAATCATCATTAAGTCCAGATGTCCTACAACTTACATTTGGGTTATGCCTCAATAAACCTGTGGTAAAGTTGAAAAGTAGAAAGTTAAGCCATCTAAGTTGGAAATAGTGTGTATATATATATAGTATATAATGAATTATACATATTATATACAATATGTCAAATGGGGGTAAGGCAATATATGTTCTCTCAATAATTAAGAACTGCTAGTAATTTTTAACCCATGATTCCTTATATTTAAAAAACTAAAGAATCTTAATAGGAAACAATTTTAAAATTTTTTGATAGAAATTCTAATGAAATTGAATACCACAAAATAATTTGAAATTTGAGTGAGTCGATCTATTATTAACAAGAAAATGGTAATAAGAATTATAGCTTACTCCTCAAAATCAACAATAAAAGCCAAAAGACAGTAGAACTTCTTTCTTTAAGGTCTAAGAAAAAGTAGTTGCCAGTCTTTATGTTACCAGATAAACGTCCATTTAGAATTATGACAAATAAAAACATTTTCAGATAAAAAAAATTTAAGACAAAAAAACTTTCCAAATATATTTTTCCCAATAGTAATTTACTATAGGAACATCTAAAGATACAATTTAGAAAGAAGGAAAATAATCCCAGAAGGAAAACCTAAAGTATAAAAAGTGGATGGAAAATACTGGCAAACGTGTTCAACCTAAATAAATATTGATTATTTTTAAAAAGTCATTTGTAGATGGTGAAAAAGCAGGGCAGAACTGAAATACTGTGTAGGAATTTCATGTGAGATGGGAAAGGACTTCTGTAATGGCTAGAACTACAGGAGAGAGATGAAACAAAAGATTAAAGGACATCATAAAAAAGAAACATTAGTGACCAATCGTAAATATGAATATAAGCCCATATTGATGAAAATGATAGATTAATATTAGTTATATTGATACATTTTGAAACAAAATCTTTCAACCGGGCTCGGTGGCTCAGCCTGTAATCCCGCGCCTTTGGGAGGCTGAGGTGAGTGGATTGCCTGAGCCCGTGGGTTCGAGACCCGCCTGGGCAGCGAGACCTCATCTCTACAATAAATCAAAAAATCAGTCGGGTGTGGTAGCGCATGCCTGAAGGATCACCGGAGCCCAGAAGGCGAGGCTGCGGTGGCCGGGAGTGGCCACTGCACTCCAGTCTGGGTAACAGAGTGAAACGCCAACTCAAAAAAAAAAAAAAAAGAAAAAAAAAAAGAAACACAATCTTTCAAAGAATGCACAAAAATTATTCAGCAAAGTTAAGCACCCATTTGTGAACAGTCTTCAAAATTGATACATGAAAATTGTGTGTATTTATGGGACACGTGATATTTTTGATATATGCTTACAGTGTGTAATGATGAAATCAGAATATTCAACACCTCAAGCATTTATCATTTTGGGGGGTTGTAAACACTTCAATTCTTCTAGCTATTTTGAAATATAGAATGAATTATTGTTAACTATAGTACTAAAGCATATATCTTCAATCTAACTATGCTCGTACCCATTAACAGAC
This sequence comes from Carlito syrichta, assembly GCF_000164805.1. Lineage (NCBI taxonomy): Eukaryota > Metazoa > Chordata > Mammalia > Primates > Tarsiidae > Carlito > Carlito syrichta. Next base: position 17,935 of record NW_007188482.1, read on the forward strand.
CTCTTTTCACACCCCCACCCTCCCATGCTTCACAATCTAACTTCCGTATATTGAGTGACTCCTATTCAGAGTCAGATCTGCCCAGGAGGTACATACAAGTCACACTACCAGTAGCCCACATAGGGTCTGGCAGTGTCACAGTGGCATGCATCCACCTGCCTTGGCCTATGCAGTCACATGGCCAAGTCATTCAGTGCTTCTTGTTAAAAGTCCAGTTATTTTTTTCAGTAAGTTGTCTTTTTCTTTTTCTTTTTTTTTTTGAGTTAGGGTCTCACTCTCACACAGGCTGGAGTGCAAAGGCATGATCATGGCTCATCGCAGCCTTGACTCCATGGGCTCAACTTCAGCCTCCTGAGGAGTTAGGACTACAGGTGCATGCCACCATGCCCAGCCAATTTTTTGTAGAGACAAGTTCTTGCTATGTTGCCTAGGCTGGTCTTGAATGCCTGGGCTCAAACAATCCTCCCATCTCAGTCTCCAAAAATGCCGGGACTATAGATGTGTGAGCCAACACATCTGGCCTAAAATAAATCTTATGGGTTGAATTTTTTTTTTTTTTTGAATTGGAGTCTCACTCTGTCACCCAGACTGGAGTGCAATGGCCGCTCCTGGCCACAGCCACCTCAACCTGCTGGGCTCCGGTGATCCTTCCGCCTCAGTCTTCTAAGTAGCTGGAATTACAGGCATGCGCTACCACGCCTGGTTAATTTTTTGATTTGTTGTAGAGATGAGGTCTTGAACCTGCGGGCTTAGGCAATCCACTCACCTCAGCCTCCCAAAGGCGTGGGATTACAGGCTGAGCACTGAGTCCGGCTATGGGTTGAATTTTATTCCTCAAAAAATTATGTTGAAGTCCTAACTCTCAATATCTTAGAATGTAAAGTTATTTGGAAATAGTTATTGCAGATATAACTAGTTAAATTAAGATGTGGTCCTACTGGAGAAGTGTGGAACCTTAATGAGTATGACAGATATCCTTAGAAGAAGAGGAGAAGAATAGACAGGGACACACAAAGAAAAGATGATCATGTGATGATGGACATAGTGATTGGAATGGAGCACTTACAAGCCAAGGAATGTTAAGGATTGCTAAAAAAATACCAGAAGCTAAAAAAGGCAAGGAAGTATTCTCTCCTACAGATTTCATAGAAAGTATGTGCTTGCTATGCACTTTCTTTCAGACTTCTAGGCTCCAGAAATGTGGCAGAATAAATTTCTGTTGTTTTAAGCTGTTCAGTTTGTGGCACTTTGTCATAGCAGTCATCGACAATCAGTGCATCAAAAATAGAAATAGTTAATCTGATAAATCGTGTGCCAAAAACTGCAGAAAACATTATACTTGATGATGGCATAATATAGTCATTTTCTTTAGAATACTGTCAATCCCCTACATACAAACAAGATCCAGTCTGAGAGCACATTCATAAGTTCAGTTTTTTTGTAAGTCCAACAAAGTTAGCCCAAGTACCCAATGAACACAACTGGCAATATAATACCATACTTTAATAGGTTTTTAATACTTTTCACACAAGTAATACATGAAAAACAAACACGAAAAAAAGAAAACTTTTTTTTTTTTTGAGTTGGAGTCTCACTCTGTCGCCCAGACTGGAGTGCAGTGCAGTGGCCACTCCCGGTCACCGCAGCCTCGCCTGCTGGGCTCCAGTGATCCTCCCGCCTCAGCCTTCCGAGTAGCCAGAATTACAGGCATGTGCTTCCAAGCCTGGCTGATTTTTTGATTTATTGTAGAGATGAGGTCTTGCTGCCCAGGCAGGTCTCGAACCCGAAGGCTCAGGCAATCCACTCACCTCAGCCTCCCAAAGGCGCGGGATTACAGGCTGAGCCACCGAGCCCAGCTTAAATCCATTTCTTTCTATGATACATATTGGTTATACCACATGTAAGTGTTGACATTGTTAGGTGTATAAACTTGTTTCAATTTTCTTTAACTAAAAATATCTCTTAAGGATTGCCTAAACCCAGGGGTTTGAGACTAGCCTGGGCAACTTGGCAAGACCTCATCTCTACAATAAATCAAAAAGTTAGCTGGGCATGGTGGCACATGCCTGTTATTCCAGCTACTTGGAAGGCTGAGGCAGAAGGATCGAGGCTATGGTAGCTATGAGCATGCCCCTGCTCTCCAGCCCTACTCTCTGACCACTATGTAATTATGTTAGCATTCAATAAGAAAAAGGTGACTGGAAACACCCTCACACCAAATATTTGGAAATTAAGCAGTATACGTCTATATAACCTATCACAGTAGAAATTAGAAAATATTCTTTTTTTTTTTTTTTTTTTTTTTTTGAGGTGGAGTCTCACTCTGTTGCCCAGACTGGAGTGCAGTGGTCGCTTCCGGCCACCGCAGCCTCAACCTGTTGGGCTCCAGTGATCCTTCCACCTCAGATTTCCAAGTAGCTGGAACTACAGGCGCGCGCTATCATGCCCAGCTGATTTTTTGATTTATTGTAGAGATGAGGTCTCGTCAAGTTGCTCAGGCGGGTCTCGAACCCGCGGGCTCAGGCAATCCACTCACCTCAGCCTCCCAAAGGTGCAGGATTACAGGCTGAGCCACCGAGCCCAGCTTAGAAAACATTTTTAATCATACAGTTCAGTACCTTGACAGGTACAGTAGTATAATATAGTACAACAGCCAACACATAGAGACTAGCATTGAGTGAACAGATAAGAAGAGTTACTGACTAGAGGAGGATACAGTAAAGTATTTAAAGTAAGCTAAGCACTGTGCATTTAGATACACAAAAGCACAACCACTTGTAGAGGATGCATACACGTGACAATATACTCCAGGCACATGAATTAACTTATACGAATGGACATGCAAATGCATATTCCATTTGCAAATGCACATGAATTAACTTGTCCGAATGGACATGCAAATGCATATTCAGGCACATGAATTAACTTGTATGAATGGACACGAATTAACTTGTACGAATGGACTTGTACAAGTCCATTGTACATGCAAATACACTTGTACGAAAGTTCACAACTTGCAAGTTCATATATAGGGGATGTATTGTAAGGCTGCATTTTTTTCCTTACAGAATATACAAAAATCAAATCCAAATGGATGCATTCATTAATGCCAAAAAATTCCTCCTATTTTATTTTTTATTTTGAAGATGTGGAGTACAATTCAGGGTTAGGTATACAAATGTTCATTATACAGGCACTCTTGTTGATGGTGCCAATCCCACCCCTCTCCCAGGCAATTTCTATAATACTGAGTGATCTATCACAGAAACAAAGAACAGAGTGCCTCATGTTCTCACTCATAAGCGGACCTTGAACAATTATCATAATACCACAAGAAAGGGGTTGGCAGTAGTTGGAAAAAATAAATTTTCCTATTTTTTAGAAAATTATCTAGGTAAGTATCTTTATGACCTCACTTTAAGGGGCAGAAAGTCTATTTTTTAAAGTCCTATGCTACAAATAAAAAAACTTTTGTAAAGAAACATGAATTATAACTTTTCATAGTTGCATCATCTGCAATATCCTCCAAATAAAAAAAGACAATAATTGAAGTGTGATATTTTTATGTAAATAATATTCTGTAGTCATGAAAATGCATGAACTAAAAGCCACTTTTATTCATGAGGAGGAATTTCATAAGTATAATCTCACAAATGAAATAACCTGTGATTTGCAAAAGAATTCAGAGTGTGTAATTTATATAGATTTTAAAAATATGTGAAATAACAGTGTATATTACTTTTAATATAAATCTATATTAAAATGCATAAATAAATGATAGTAATAGTAAACGTTATCTCTTGTAAAGGGAGTAAGGCCATAGCCAGGGAGGAAATCTAAGGGAGTTTTCTTTATAATGCCTAATTTGGTATTTGCTATACTTTTCAAGCTCTCCTTTATGTTAAAATAATTTTAAACAATGTGAAACATTTACAGGTCAGATCAATAACTTCTGACCTACTTACGTTTTTATTATTGCATAGAATATTTGTGTACCCTTAAAGGACATACTTTCTTAGTACGTCTCTCTTTTTTTCTCTATTCGTCAAACATTTATTATCTATTATATGTCAGATATAGAATTAGGTATTTAGATCCTTCTCCCCAAATAAATAGAAAACTATTTTGCATTATTATGCCTCCCAGGTCTAACAATATTTGATCCATTTAGCTTAAATGTAAGAGAATTTTCTTTTTCCATGGAGATCTTGTTGGAATATTGTCTCTGAGGGCACTAGAGAGTACATAGATACTTTCCTCTTCAACATGCTTTCTTTTGACCATCGATCACTAGTTGAAAGATCTTCTAGTCACTATGTTTTATTAAGACATGACTTTATTTTAATATTCCTCTGAAATGTCTTTTCCTTTATTTATCTGCAAAGAAAAGCAAATAACTTCTTTCTTTTTCTTCTTCTTTTTTAAACTCACTTCTTTCTCATTTTTTAGATTGCCCTACGCCTGCCAGAGGAAAATGAAAATACACATGCTGATCTTTGCTGATTACTTTTACGTGTTTAGATAAAACTTCTGCATAAATAGCAATGACTAGAAGCTGAGTACTAATCATTTTGAATTTCTTACCTGCTCAAAATGTTTTATTGTAAATATCTATAATTTCCAGGGAGTCAGATGAGTAGCATTTATGCTCTCTCTATTATATCTGTTTTGTTTTGTTTTAATATGTGTTTGCTTTGTTCTATTGTGAAGAGTTAAAATGACTTGAGGAAATCCATTTGTTATCTAGCACATTTTTATTTCGTGATTTCTTCACATAACATTTGTCCTCAAGTCCTCCCACGTTCCCTGTCAGCACTTGGCTCAGAAGAAGTCATCATTCACTGGTCATGTAGAAAGGTTAAGTATCAGAGGCAAAATATAATTTAGGAAAGTTTTCTAATATATGTAACTTTTTTGAGACTTTTCTATTTTACAGCCAAAAAACAGTGGTTCTACCCAATCTACCATTTGAATATAGGACATTATATTAACCTTCCAAATAGGCTTTGCCAATGTTCTTGCCTGCCTTGTAAATATCAAAGGACTAGACAGAGTGTCAAATAATGAAGCCCTGAAGCTGTCAATCTGTTTGCTGGCAACTGAGGTAGGTTTAGCAAACCCTGGATTGGCTGTGTGGCACTTGTGGAGAGGAAGGGTGACAACAAACAGTGGCTGTATGCACAGCTAGAGTAGAATAAGCCAAAGAGGGTTGGTTGAACTCATTCTGATACAATCACCAAAGATCAACTTAATGAATTGCTGTGGAATGATGGTAATGAAACTATGTCGTCCTAAGGGAGCCAGAGATGGAGAGACTAAATTTGAGTGAATTTTTCTGCTTTCCCTGGGATAAATTTTAAATCACAAAGAATTATAACTGTGCAATGGACAACCATAAGTTTTGTCAAAATTTAAATAAACAAATAATGTGGAAAGGATCTCTAAGGCATCACTGTTAAAAAAAAAAAAAATCCCCTTAAAGCACCTCTAGGTAGGAGGGTTTGTGCATATGTGTGTCTGTGTGTGTGTGTGTGCATGTGTGTAGGAGGTATATTTGACATCGTTCCAGAAGGTAGTTTGTACAGAGATTATACTCAAGGTCAAAGCAATTCATCAAAGACAAATGCATAGTAATTTAATTTGACAAGCACTTTAGATTACTCACAGGCTTTTTAGTTACATTTGTACTTGTAATGTTTCATTCAAACCACATTTGAAGAAGTTACTGTCATAGCTTTTTGGCTGAATGCTGCAGGTCAGTCCACGAAAAATAGACAAGGAAAAGCATTGGGCAAGGGAAAGGGTCCGATGGAAAGCAGCGTCTAATATTGTAGGTTTGGCAGCAGGCAGGAGGACAGGTGGCAGAATTCTTTCATGCCGAAAAGCAAGCCGAAAGGTGACATTGAACGTGGGTAATAGAGAAAGGTTTAGCAATATGATTCCCCAATTCAGAAATGCTATTGAGAATCCAGTGTTCTGTAGAACAAAGGATCAAAATTCTTAGCAAAAGGTAGTTTGTATGTAGAAAGGAAAGAGCATTGCTATAGATATCAGATGACTTATTGCATGACATGCCAAAAGGAAGATAGTGAAAACCCTATCATATTCTCCAAGGGTGGAAACGAATCTGGGGTAAATATCTCTACCAGAACCCCAGAGGTATGAAATTAAAACATAAATGTGGGATCTTTAGCATTTTACAAATGTAATTGCCTTTAAAATTCAGACAAACTGAGTAGTACTGATAACATAAATGTATAATGTAGGGAAAAAGTATTCAGGTTTTAAAACATTATTAGAGACCTGCCTTTGGGCTTCATGCATGTGATAAAATTATTCTGGGACTTTGAAAAAAATACATTAAAAAACTAGAGAGAAAAAGAGAAGAGTTGGTTAACAGTTACCTGAAAGATGAAGTAGAGACAAGACAAGGATAACAGAAGATTCAAGGCAATAGAGTCAATAGTCAGCCCAAGTAGTCATTAGAGCAGAAAACTACTGAAGCATAGACTCCTGGGATGTACAGGCTGGACAAAGGTGAAGGGAAGAAGTCAGACTATCCTATGACCAGAGCTATCATTACCCACCCAGAAAACCCAGATTGTCACCATTAATGCCAGAGGCAGGAAAAAGAGTTCTAGATCAATATTCAAATATTGGCAAACAACCACTGACTGACATCGTTTCCCTTCAGTTTGACTCTTTTTTATGCTTAGATACTATTTTACTTACCCGATAACCAGGAGCTATTTGGGATTTCATACTTTTCCTTTTCCCCCTCCATCATTGCCCCTCTTTTTTCTTTCTTTTATGATCAGACTGTGGGTTTTCAGATGAAGCCTCTTGAATCCCATTTTTTTGGTCTATGATATTTCAGCAGCTTAAAATTCTGCAAGGATTTTTTAGATTTCTGTAATTTCTGCTCCAAGATAATGTTTTTATTGATTGATTTCATTGCATACATTTTAGGTGCATGATATCACATTTTGATATACTTATCGTGATATGTATACACATAATGAAGTTATTACTACAGTGAAACAAATTAACATATCCATCATGATATAATTACTTTGCTTTTTTGTGGTAAGGGTATCTAAAACTGACTTTCCTGTCAGATTACTAGCATAAAATATATATTTTAACTATAGTTCCTACTAAATTTCTAGCATCATATATATATTTTTTTTTTTTAATTTTTTTTTTTACATTTTTATTTTAATTTTTTTAGTTAGAGTTTCACTCTGTTGCTGTCACCCAGGCTGAAATGCAATGGCACACTCACGGCCACTGCAGCCTTGACCTGCTGGGATCAGGTGATCCTTCTGCCTCAGCTTTCCATGTAGCTGAAACTACAGGCATGCACCACCACGTCCGGCTAATTTTGGATTTTTATTGTAGAGATGAGGTCTTGCCAAGTTACCCAGGCTGATCTCAAACCCGCAGGCTCAGACAATCTTCTCACATTGACCTCCCAAAGTGCTGGGATTATAGGCGTGAGCCACTGAGCCTGGCCTTAATATTTTAAACTATAGCTCTAAAATGGTATATTCAATCTCTAGATTTATTCATTCTATAGAACTGCTACTTTGTATCCTTTCACTTATATTTTCTCACTCCTCTTTCCCCCAACTGACCCCTGGTAACCACCATTCCGCTCTTTTTCTATGTATTTAATTATTTTTCAAAATTTCACGTATAATCATGCAGTCATTGTGTATACATACTATAATTTCGTTATTCATTCATCTGTCAACAGACAGTTCAGTTGTTTTTAGATCTTGGCTATTGTGAACAATGTTTCAACTAACATGGAAGAGTAGATATCTGAACAACATATGCTTTCACTTTCTTTGGGTATATACTCAGAAGAGGAATTACAGAGTCCTATGGTAGTACTATGTTTAATTTCTTTAGGAAAGAAAAGAAATACTCTTTTCCATAGTGGCTGCAACAATACATTCTTACCAAGAGTATACAAGTGTTCCTTTTCCTCCACACCCTTATCAACACTTGTTACTTTATGTATTTTTGATAAAAGCCATTCTAAAAGGTCTGAGATATCTCACTGTAGTTTTTATTTGCATTTTTCTGATGATAGGTGATATTGAGCACCTTTTCATAAAATACTTCTTGGTCATTCCTATGTCTTCTTTGGAAAAATATCTATTCAGTTCATTTTATCATTTTCTAATAAGGTTAATATTATTATTGTGCTATTAAGTTGCATGAGTTCTTTATATACATTGTATAGTAAGCATTTATCAGATATATTGCTCACAAATATTTTTTCCCACCCAAGCCTTTCCACTTTTTTATTTGTTTCCTTTGCTGTGGAGAAGATTTTTTTTTTTTAATTTTGATGTAGCCTCATTTGTTTATTTGTTTTTTTAACCGGTGCTTTTGGCATCATATTCAAAAAATCATTACCCAGACTATTGCCAATAAGTTTTTCCATATTTGTTTCCGTCTAGAAGTTTTACAGTTTCAGGTCTAATGTTTAAGTCTTTAAGCAATTTTCATTTGATTTGTTTAAAAGATAAGGGTCTAATTCTATTTTTTTGCTTGTGTATATTCATTTTCCCCAACATCATTTATAAAAGAGACTGTCCTTTGTCCATGGTGTCTTCTTGGTGCTCTTGTTTCAAAGTAGTTGATTGTGTATGCTTTAGTTTATTTCTGGGCTCTCTCTGTTTTATTCAATTGTCCAATATATCTGTTTTTATGGTAGTTCAAGACTGCTTTCATTACTATTGCCTTGTAGTAGATTTTGAAATCAGGCAGTCTGATGCCTTCATCTTTGCTACTTTTGTTCTGGGTTTTATTGGCTATTCAGGGTCTTTTGTAGTTCCGTATGAATTTTTGGACTGTATTTTCTCTTACTGTGGAAAATGTCATTGGAGTTGTGGTAGGAATTACATTGAATTTGTAGGTCACTTTAGGTAGAGTGTACATTTTAACAATATTAAATCTTCCGATCCATGAACATGGGATATGTTTCTAGTTATTTTTGAGTTCGGTTCTTTCATCAATGTTTTATAGTTTTCTGTGTACAGATCTCTCGCCTCTATGGTTAAGCTTATTCCTAAATATTTTATATTATTTTTAATGGCATTTCTATACACTAAAAAATTAAAAAAAATAATCAAGACTCTGCTTTTTAAAATGTTTAAAAGGTAATCCAGTGCTCTATCTGATCTGGACTCCTGAAACCTTTGTGACATTCCTGCCCCTCTCCACACTTCAGTTCACCACACAGTCTCTTCTTAGCTCAAATGCAGGACCCAGACATTGAGAATTTATTTTTTCAGAAATTCTAGTCTTCTGGCTACTTCCCAACCCTTCATCTGTACTGCCACCTGCTGGTTGTGAAGAGTCTTGCTCCTTTGAGTCACGATTGAGGTCTAGTTACTTAATATCAAGAAATAACAACAGCAACAATAAACAGCAAAATATAATATATATACTTTTAAATGATTGCGAACACAACAAAAAATTGTTAAATCATGAAATTTACCTCAAATAATAAACAAATAAATGCAAATTCATTTATGTTAGAGTTAGCTCCTAATCATAACAAAATAAAGGAGGAAAAGGAGCATGACATGTCTGGAAGGTTAAAATTTATGACGGGGTAGGTAGGGTAGATCTCTCCATGAAGGTGACTTATGAATACACATTTGAGGAAATGAAGGGCCAACTATGTTACTATGTTGGGAAACAGCATTCTATACAAAGAATAGCAGGGGCAAGGGTCCTTGAAGTAACAGGAAGCCTGGCATGTTCAGGGCACAACAGAGAAAATAGTGTGGATGAAGGAGTGAAGATTAAGGGTAGTAAGAGAAGTTGTCAGAGAGGTCATGAGGACCAGAGCACATAGGGCTCTATTGTGGCCACTGGACACATTTTGGCTTTGATTCTAAAGCACGGTTCTGGGCAAAGGAAGAATATGATCCATTTTGTGTTTTAACAGAACTACTCTGATTGCTTTATCGCGAGTATAATGTGACTTAAAGACATAAAAGACTTTCTTAACATTCTGAGACTTAAAACCTGCATGCCTAACCAAAAAGATGCCTACACATATTAGCCAAGTTAGTAGCAAAAGTGGGTTAGGTCAGCACCAGTGAGTAGGAACTATGGATTTGCTATGCTTCTTAAAGTATTGCAAGGAAATTGAGCATACAACCTTAATATAGAAGAGTAGGGTAGGCTATTCAAGCCAGGCAAGTATTTTAAGAAATGCCTCTATGGCAGCAGTTCTCAAACTTCTTGGTTTGGAGCCAGAACATCTTATTCTTTAAAATTATTGAAGACCACAAAGAGCTTATGATTATGTGGGTTGTTTATCAATATTTATCATAATGGTTTGAATTTAGACATCTTTAAAAGTTATGTGTTTATTCATTTAAAAATGATAATATATTTATTGTTTTATGCTGATACAATGTACTTTTATGAGCAGTAACTATATTTCCAAAATAAAAATTTTAGCAACCATAGTGGCATCATTTTACATTTTTTGCAATCTCTTTAATGTCTGACTTAATACTTTTGATTTCACAAATCTGTTTTAGCAATTTGTCTGTTGAGAAGCCACATATCATGTAGCTTCTAGAAAACTATACTGTATAATCATGAGAGTAAGAAAGTCAAAAGCATGGATAATATCTTTTTATTTTTTAAATATTTTTGACCTATGGACTTTCTGAAAATAGGTCCTCAAACCTCTACCAATGTCTCTAGTAATGGGGATAAGATGGACTATTCTAAATCTAAATAAAACAGAATGATACAGTAAATCTATACTTGAAAAAAAAATATCCTAGCCATGTGAGATTTGCGTTTTCAGATCGTCTTATGATGTTTAGTTAGGGATGTTCTTTGTTTTTGTTTTTAAGGTTGTATTAATTTAATCAGGAAATACTTAGAATGCTAAGTTGTTTTGAGAGGTACATTCTTTGTCATGAAGTGAAGATTTTTGCAACAGATAGGAGAGAAAAAAATTTCTGATGAAGAAAAAAAGTTTTGAGTAAAGGCCAGTTTCTGGGAGTAATAAATAATAAAAAATACATTTTTTAAAAAAACTTTTGTCCATTAGTCGAGACAGAGTTTTAACCATAAAGGTATTATTTATTATAACTTAGTAGACATGATGAGGTCTCCAAACTTACTTAAACTAGATTTCTTCATTCAATTTAAAGTCATGTTCTAACATCTCAAACTAAAAATAAAAATGTGACTTTTAATTCTACTTCTATGATTCTTCTGGGCAAAGTTCAACAAATATTTCACAATACTTTCTACTAGCTACAATGTTATTTTTAAAACAATAACTATTTTATAATAAAGAAATATATAATAAGAAAAAATATTTCTATTTCAGAAAATCTATCAGCTGCTACGTCAGAGCAATCTTACTTTTCTTTAGTATATTCAATTCCAGGAATTTTATATTTGATCTTTGTGCCTTTAAAAATAAAAAAAAGTCTAAAAAATAAAAAAAAAACCAAAATATTCAATAACTGTGGGGCAACTGCATAAAGTGTAACATACTTGTAATGGGGATAGAAAAAAGAGTGAAAGAAACAGAAGAAATATTTGAAACAATAATGGCTGAGAACATCCTCAAATTAATGTTGGATACCAAACCACAGATCTAGGAAGTTCAGAGAACACCAAACAAAATAACGCAAAACATTTTTGAAAAACACTGCACTCATGCATATCATAGTCAAGCTACAGAAAATAAAAAATAAAGAAAAAAATACTAAAAGAAGCAGGTGGGAGAGGTGTGGTAGATATATCTTTAGAGGATTCAAGATAAGAATTGTATCTCACTTGTCATTAACCCTTCAAGCAAGAAGAAAATGAAGTAAAATACTTAAAGTGTTAAGAGAAAAAGCAAAATAACAATAACAACAACAACAACAAACAACCTAGAATTCTGTACCCTGAAAATTATCCTTCAAATGTAAAGGAGGAAATAAAAACTTTTCTAGATAAACAAAAATCGAGGGAATTTACTGACAATAGACCTACCTTGTGAGAAATGTTAAAAAAAAAAAAAGTTATTCTAAGAGTGGGAAAATGATGTAGGTCAGAAATTCATATCTACACAAATAAAAATTATTAGGGAATAAATATTTGAAGGCAAAATTAAAACTTTTATTTTTCTTATTCTTAATTGCTCTAACAAAGAACAGTTTGTTCAAAACAACAGAAAGTGTATTTGATCACGTATGTTTATGCATATGTTGTATATGTATATACAAGGGAGGACCCCAAAAAACACGGAATTGTATTTGGGAGAGTGGACCCCTTTTAGTCTAGGCTTCCCCCACTATATAAGTATTCTAAGAACCCATTACATCGGTGTATCCGCTGGCGTTGTTGTGAAAGACTGCATTTAGCTTCACTGAATTTTTTTTTGTGTGTGATTCTTTCAAGGTGTTTGCCCAATTTACGATGGGTGATTTACATGAAAAATGCCTGGCAGAGAAATTTTGTTTTCTGTTGGGGAAAAATGCAGTGGAAAAAATGTTGTTATGATGCATTTAACTTACAAAGATGCTGCTTTGAGGAAAACACAAATTTACAAATGGTTTCCCCTTTTTACATGACGTAAAATGTCTGTTGACAATCATCCTCTTTCTGGGTATCCTTCTACCAGCTGAACTGAAGAAAATGTGGTAAAAATTCATCAAACCATCTTGGAAGACCACTGGGGAACTATCAAAAAACTTGTGAAGTTGACTGGGGTGTCATGGAGCCCTGTAGCGAATTTTATCTAAAAACTTGGACATGAAACAAGTTTCAGCAAAATTCGTGCTTTGCTCACCCATGCCTGAACAAAGAGACAATCGCTTGGTTGTGTACCATGTTTGAAGGAACAGTTGGAGACCGATCCTGAATTTTTTTTCCAAAGTCATAACTGGGAATGAATATTGGTGCTATGATTAGGATCCCAAAATGAGACAGTAATTTAGTCATTGGAAAACCACAACTTGCCCATAACCTCAAAAAAGCATGACAAGTGAAGTCAAAAGTGAAAACAATGGTCATTTGTTTCTTTGCTGTGAGAGGGGTTGTACGTCTGGAAATTGTTCTTCTGGATCAAATGGTCAACCAAAGTTTTTTAAACTGGAAGTATTGAGAAGTTGTGTCATGATTTGTGGGAGAAATGTCCCAAGTTGTGGCAAACAGGTGACTATTTCCTCCACCATGACAAGACTCTTGCCTACATGGCACTATGCGTTCAGCAGTTTTTGACCCAAAACGTAATGATTCCCATACCCCACACTCCCTATTCACCTGATCTTGCCCCAAGCACCTTTTTTTTTGTTGTTTCCCAGGATAGAAAGTCCTCAAACGGAAAGGCTTTTCTGATGTGGATGAGGTAAAACTAAAAATGGCAGAAACACTAAAAGTCATCAAAATGGACATTTCAAAAACTGTTCTGAGCACTGGAAAAAGCATCTCAATAGTTGTATTGCATCAAACAGAAAGTATTTTGAAGGTGACTGCAGTTTAAAATACACAATTTTTAATAAATAAATTCCATCTTGTGGGTGTCCCCTCGTATTTGCTTAGGTATGCTTATATACAAGTGAAATATAAAATTAGTGATATTAATGACACAAGGAATAGTAGCAATAAATTATACTTTTTACTATAAAGTACTTACACTTCCCATGAAATGGTATAGTATTATTTGAAAATGGATTTGGATTACTTGTAAATGTCTATTGAAAACTCTAGGGCAACCATTAACAAATAATTTAAAAGGAATAATATCAAATTTCAGATAGTTAGAAGGATGATGTTGAATATTCTCGATACAACAAATGATAAATGTTTGAAATGATGAACATGCGAATGACCCCGATTTTATCATGGTATTATATGCATCAAAACATCACTATGTATCCTAGGAATATGTGCAATTATTATTTGTCAATGAAAACATAAAATTAATAAAAGCAAAAAAGGAAGCCTAACTGATACGCCAAGAAAGGAGATAAAATGGAATAATACAAGATATTCATAACCACAAAAAGCAAAAAGATTGAAAGAGAAAAGTGGAAAAAAAGGGCAACAAATGGAAACAGTAGCAATTATGGTAGATATTGATCCAAATATATCCAAGCCACTTCGAATTTCAATGGTCTAAAGCACCAATTAAAAGACAGAAATTGTCTGTGTGTGTAAAAAAATCAAGACCATAGGATATGTTGTCTATCAGAAATACACTTTGCAAATAAAGATACATTTTGAATAAAAATAAATGGATAAACTGTGCCAACACTTATTAAAAGGCATCAGAAATAGCTCTATTAATTTCAGACAGAGCAGACTAATTTAGAGTAAGGAAAGTTACAAGAAATAAAGAGGGGGCATTGCATAATGATTAAGAATTGAATCCTCTAAGAAAATATTATAATAACTAATGTGTATGTGCCTCATGTGTTTGCACTATTGACTACAGTGTCAAAATACATAGGAAAAAAGTTATTAGAAGTGCAAAAAGAAATAGAGAAATCTACTATTATACTTGGAGACCTTATCACTCCACTATTAGAAATGGATAGATTCAGCAGGCAGAAAACCAATAAGGATCTAGTTGAATCCAACAACACCATCAATCAACTGGATATAATTGACATGTGTAGACTATTTTATCTAATAACTGCAGAATACACATTTTTCTCAAGCTCCTATGGAACATTCATCAAGACAGACCACAATATGGGCTATAAAGCACATCTTAATGAATAAAAAATAAATCAATCAAATGTCTGCCCTCAAACTATGATTGAATTAAACTAGAAATCAATAATAGAACGATAACCAAAAAAACAACAACAACAACCAAAAAACCCAAATACTTGGAGGTTAAACAACACACTTTAAAATAACACACAGGTGAAATAAAAAATCTCAAGAGAAAATTTTAAAATTGTTTTACTAAATTAAAATGAAAAAATATATACAAATTTATGAAATACAGTAAAAGCATTGCTAATTGGAAAATTTATATTAGTAACATTGAATGTATATATTATAAGAAGGATTTAAAATCAGTAGTTTAAGATTCCTCATTAGAAAATTAGAAAGAAGAAAAGCAAATTGAATTCAATGTAAGTAGAAGAAAAGAAATAATAATTAGAGCAGAAATCAATACAATTAAAACTAGAAAATCGACAGAGAAAAATAATGAAAATAACAGCTGGGTTTTATTGATCTTTGAAAAGGTCAATCTAAGCCGGGCTCGGTGGCTCAACCTGTAATCTCACGCTTTGGGAGGCTGAGGTGAGTGGTTTGCTTGAGCCCGTGGATTCGAGACCCGCCTGGGCAACTTAGCAAGACCTCATCTCTACAATAAATCAAAAAATTAGCCGGGAGTGGTAGTGTGCGCCTGTAGTTCCAGCTACTTGGAAGGCTGAGGCTGAAGGATCGCCAGAGCCCAGCAAGTCGAGGCTGCGGTGGCCAGGAGCAGCCACTGCACTCCAGTCTGGGCGACGGAGTGAGACTCCAACTCAAAAAAAAAAAAAAAAAGGGAAAGGTCAATCTATACTCTAATCAATGTGTATCCTTACTATATGATCCAGCAATCAAGCTCCTTGATAGTTACTCGAAGGAGGTGAAAACTTATATCCACACAAAAACTGCTCAAAAATATTTATAGACACTTTATTAATAATTGTCAAAACTTGGAAGCAATCAAGATGTCTTTCAGTAAGTAAATGGATAAATAAACTGTGCTACATCCAGACAATGGAGCATTGTTCAGTGCTAAAGAGAAATGAACAATCAAACCATAAAAAGACATGGGAAAACTAATTTGCTCATTACTAAATGAAAGAAGCCAGTTAGAAAAGGCTGTATGCTATATAATTCCAACTACCTAATATCTGGAAAAGGCAAAACTAAGGAGACTGTAAAAGATCTATGGTTGTAAGGGATTGTAGGGAGTAAGCAATAAATGAGGCACCGAGGATTTTATGGTAGTGAAACCACTTTAAGTCTTTAAGAATATGACAATTCTACATCAAAATACCCTAACATTCTACTCTGAGTATTATTTTGCATGTTTTCTGGGCCACATAATTCTTGTTAAAAAAAAAAAAGTCTATTAAAGCTGAGTTTTGGTTTGCCAACTGCTTCAAGAGAGGTGCCATCAAACTATCCTGCTTTCTGTTATACCCCAGAGCTAACTTTCCTATGTACTCAATTGTGTCATGTAGGGAAGACTTTCTTGCTAACGGTACCAATAAAATAATTGAACTACTAGACAAGGGCTCCATGGAAAGTCTCAGAGAGTCTCAGCTGAGAGGACTAGAGCTATTCTTTTATTCACATGGTTAGTGGGGCATTGTTGTGGATCACAGAACTTGACAGGCAATCTCTAGCTCATAGGTCATAGCTGCATTGTCTTTCTCCTATATTTGTAAAATGCTGAGATTTTTCTCTCTCCAGTAGTTCCATTATGGTACGAATACATGTTTGACATTTCCTTGTTTCCTTGGCATACAGATGGCCACATACACAACTGGGCAAGTTTCCAGAAAGGGTCAGTTCTGGAAGTCCAGTGTAGAGAGTTAATGTAGGTCTCCAGAGCAAGTTGTCAAGTTTAGGTAATTAATATAGATAAAGATTATATATGAACAAGGTTGTATTAAAACTATGCCTACTAACCTACAAGTTCTGTGAGGACAAGATATTTGTTTTCCTGTTTTCCCAAAGTATCTGGCTGGCTTGTCAATACCAAGCGCATATTAGCACTCAGTAAATATGTGTTTAATATATAAATGATGGATTATATATATAAATGATAAATTAGGCAATTGATGAGTACAGATTTTTATGCGTGTACTTGTTTACAACCTTCTTCTAAAAAAGACAAAAGGCAGCTAAGCGCCTAAGAGAGGTTCTAGGTAATTGGAGTTTTAGAACCCTGGGACCTGGGTTTTAGAATCCTGGGAAACTGGGCTCTCATCCCAGTTTCACACCACTTGTCAGGGTAAGGGAAGACTAGGTACACTTCATAAACGTGGGAAGATCTCTGAGGACTGTCAATAAAGGTTAAGTTAAAAAAGGATGCAGAAACACAGGAATCCAAAGCAAGATAAAGAAAGCTAAACAATAAAATCTAAACATATTTGTGGTGATAATTTCAGCATAGTTACTTTTTTGGTGGCTCTTGTGACAGACTGGTTTATTTCTCATTCTGGAATTTACATTATCTGATATCATTATTCCAACCCCAACAGGGAAATAAGAAGATGAGCTTAAAACAGTACTGAAATGTTCTGAGATGAAAAAAATTAGGTAATGGCTAGACACCTATTTAAATGTTTATGCCTGGAGAGGGATGCTGTATTGCATTTGAATGGCACATGAGAAAAAAATAATGAGAAAATGTTGATGGTGCAAAGACAAAATAGTTTTAAAATTTAAAGCAAAACACCTCTTTAATTAAAACTTTTCCCAAAATATAAACAGCATGTGAAGTAAGTAAATTATATAGTTTCTAAAACTAATGCAATTTAATAATAATGTTTCTCTTTTGTGTAATACTTGTCTTACTTTGCATATTTTTCTATTACCTGCTTAATTGATTCTTCTTGCCAGGAAGGCATTGACTTTTACTTTTTATTTGTGATTTTTATGTTTTACTCATAAACGCAGTTTCACTCTTCTCTGTTTAAGCTTATGCCACTCCTCTAGCACGTGTGCTCTACATGGAGTGCCTGTTTTCTCTGTGGGACACAAAATGAAGAATGCCAGTGGAGAACACTGTCTTTTCATATAACACAAATTTTCTGAGGTTGCATGTACTCAGAACACAAAGATATTAAAAAGATACAGACCATTGGTCATTATAGACTGAGATAGAACCTATTCAGATAAGTACGTCATATGATTTCTATTCAAATAATAAGGGCTTTTTCCTGAGGTAAAATAATATATGTTCCCAATCTGGAAGCATGAAAATTATTTCAATTTCATCTCTGAAAGTGCTATCAATAGAAAAGAAATGAGACAAAACTAATGAAAGATTGCGAGCATTACATATTGATTTGTCTTAAATATTTTTAAAAAGACATATTTTGCTTACTCCTAGATAAAATAAATGATTCTGTTTGTGAAACACTTTCAAATTATAACCTTTTGTATGTTTAATATTTATGAGGCAATTAGTAGAAAAGGAAAAAGGAAACACCCAAGAGCAGACTGACTAAAAACTTTAACATACGCATAATTCAAAAGATTCTCAGTATATTAGTATATCAAGAAATTAGTATATTATTAAGGAATTAGAACAATTTGACAATTTCATAATGCAGTGAATGTTTTCTCCTGTTTTGGTTTTAGCCTATTCAAGCATATATGGTTCTGGATTGCGGGTATATTGTCTAGTCCAAACAAAATTGAATTTTAAAATGTATTTTCTCTTGCATTTTAAATTGCTTTATCACACCCTTAAGCTTAAAAGGAAGAATAAAAGCCTCACCTAGTTTAGTAGTTTATTTGACTAAGTGGTTACTGTAACCGATATTTGCTCTTTGCTGCCCATTTTGCTCTGAAAGTTCTATACTTGCCTATTATCTATTCATAAGAAGTGCTGCTATTGAGACAAGTCCTACACACCAAAGGAGTCCAAGCATATTATAAAAGATCATTCATTCAGTCAACAAATACAGGTATATATTCAATGTCTACTTTACATTGTTCATTGAAATAGGGATTGAGTGCTTAAGGATAACTAAGACATAGTAGACAAGCATCTCACATATAAGGGGAGACCCAGAAAAAAAAACAGAATTGTTTTTTGGAGGGCTTGACCCCTTGTAGTATAGGCTTCCCCCATTAGGTAAGTGTTCTGGGAACTTATTGACATCTGTACCAGCTAGCATTGTTGTGAGAGGCTGCATTCAGCTTCAGTGAATTTTCTTTGGAGATTCTTTCAATGCTTTTGCCCATTTCATGATGAGTAATTTATAAGTGCACCTGCCTACATTGCACTGTTTTTGACCAAAAGGGTATGATCCCTGTGCCCCACACTCCCTCCTCATCTGATCTCACCCCACGTGACTTGTTTTGTTTTTTTGTGTCCCTGTATGAAAAAAGTTCTCAAAGAGAAACATTTTGTTGACGTGGAAGAGGTGAAACAAAAAACGACAGAAGTACTAAAAGGCATCAAAACTGATGGGTTCAAGAACTGTTTTGAGCAGTGGAAAAAGCATCTCCATAGATGTATTGTATCAAACCAAGAGTACTTTAAAGGTGACTGGTTTAAACATGTAAGAATAAATGCACACTTTTTAATACGAGAATTCTAGTATTTTGGGTACTAGTAGTCAAGTATTAGTATTTTGGGTAAATACTAGTATTTTGGGTATATGTAGTCAAATATTTAAATTCTTAAAAAAAAATTCAGATAGAGTATAATAGGTACCACAATATAGGTATGTACAACGCATAGCATTTTAACAAATGAGTGAGTTATAAAACTTCCTGGTCGGGGGAAGAGGCAAGATGGTGACAGGGCAACCCGGTCTGTGAAGCCCTCTGCAAAGGAGATCTGCAGTGGGTCTCTGACTCTCGCCCCGGGGTGCTGTGAACCCCAACATCGCAGCCTGCTCTTCATACGGAGCTCGGCCGTTGCCACTGCTGGGGCATCACAACGGACTGGACAGTCACTGCAGTGCAAATGGTGCCACCGCCGTCACAGCCCCCCCCCCGCCACCGCCGCCGCCACTATTGCGGCCTCCGTGATGGCTGTAGCACATCACACCACCCAGGCCGGAGGTGGTTCACTTCAAGCCCCTTCAGGGAAGATCTGCTGGGATCGCTGCCACCTCTCCTGTGATGGAGATGTCCTGCCCGCCCGCCGTAAGTCTCCTGTTGTCTGCCTGGCAGTCATCTTGTTCCTGTCTGGTCCCACCCCCTCTGGGGCGAGAAGCTGAGATAGCACCACCTGCTGGCGATTCGAGGTAACAACACTGAAACGGGAGAAACAAGCTTGATAAAGACATAGACCAGAGTGGTGAACAGGGGTAATCTGAACTGTCCTTCTCAGCGGACCAGGGGCAACTGACCCTAACTGCAAACTAATTTACCAGCTTGAAAAGAAAACTAGAAACCAGACCTGAAAGGAAATTGGACTTAAACGAAATGTCTCAGAGTGTGCTTCATTGATTCTATTAGTTTAATGACTTAATTCTATTCCTACTGTATTGTTCCCTTTTTTCTTTTTTTCCTCTTCCTTTTCTTCTCTCTGTAAACTATATCTTTATATAGAGGAACAACACATTAATAAGATGGTTGGTTAGCTTGTATGTTAGCATCACTACATGTTTTATTTTTATTTTTTGTATGAGAGTTGGTTCATCTGTAGCTGTGGTCTATTGTTTTTATCTGTTTCAGTATAGGTCTCTCTCTCTATTTGTTGGCACACCGTTTGTTTCCCCCCTTACTCCTCTATCTCTCCACTCCCCTCTTCAACCCACTGTCTACTCCATTCTCTCCCCTCTACTAACCAAATTTTATTTCAGGGAGTAAACCTACAGACCCACTGCATGAACAGATTCCAAGGCAGTGGGAAGTGGGTTCCACATTATCCACATACCTGTCAGCGAATACCAGGACCTGCAGATAGATTTTGAATCACAGCTCCCCTCTTAAGTAATCTCAAAACTACAAAAAGGATCACCTCCAACCTACAGTGCAACTCCAGAATTGAACAAAGTAAGAGGACATACATAAAGAATAGGAGATCGAACAAACAGAAGTAAAACCAATCCCTTTATCCCTGAATAACAGAATTAAAGAAGACGGTGATGTGGAGGGAAGGAAAAAGTAGGGAGGGGGAAAACTGCACAAATGAAGAAAAACCTAAAGAAGAATATAGGTCTCACAAAGACCCCTGGGAAATCAGACACTGAGAAAACAGATTCTGGAACACAAACAATGAAGAACCCCAGAATGACTGGTTACATGCAACAAACCCATACATCAAGACATTAATGGAGAGAATTAAAAAAATTGAGGAGAGACAAGAGGAAAGTAGGAAGGAGCTGATGTCAGAAATGACTGTGATGGAAATGAACAACAGACTAATAAGGATGGAAAGCAGAATCAGCCAAGCAGAAGAAAGAATCTCAGAGCTCAAAGACCAAAACACAGAACTAACCCAAGCTGTCAAAAGCATAGAAAAGAAGCTCAAAAAGAACAAAACCTGCAAGAGGCGAATGATCACTTCAAGGGACCAAACCTAAGAGTAATTGGGCTTCCTGAGGCAGAGAGAGAAACAGAAGGCACACTAGAACAAACATTTCATGAAATCATTCAAGAAAACTTCCCTCATCTCATCTAGGATGAAAAAATTCAAACACAAGAGATTCAGAGAACCCCTGCAAGACAACAAATGAGAAGACCAACTCCTAGACACATACTAATTTGCCTAAACAAAGTAGCTATAAAAGAAAAAATCCTAAAGGCAGCAAGAGAAAAAGGCCATACTACCTACCAGGGAAAACCAATTAGAATAGCAGCAGATTTATCCACAGAAACCCTTCAGGCTAGGAGAGTCTGGAGCCCTATCTTCAAAGTTCTAAAAGAGAAACAATTTCAACCAAGAATAAACTACCCAGCCAAACTAAGCTTCATTAGTGAGGGAGAATTGAAATCTTTTCCAGATATCCAATCCCTAAGAACCTACGCTGCCACCAGACCACCTCTACAAGAAACACTTAAGAAAGACCTGAACACAGAAGAAAAAGAAAAAAGAACAACAACATTCTTCATAAGAGTACAGGCAAAAGATTAAAAACACACATGAACCAACTCCAAAACCCAAAGAAAGACAACAAACAAACAGGAACAACTCTGTAAGAACCTTATGTCAGGGATCAACTCTTGCATTTCAATTATTAGCCTAAATGTGAATGGACTAAATGCACCACTGAAAAGACATAGAATGGAAAAATGGATAAAATATCATCAGGCAACAATCTATTGCCTTCAAGAGACTCACCTCACTAGAAAGGACACCCACAGACTCAAAGTAAGAGGATGGGAAACAAACTTTCAGGCGAACGGAATACAAAAGAAAGGAGGAGTAGCGATCTTAATTTCAGACAAAATACCCTTCAAGCTATTAAAAATCAAAAAAGATACAGAAGGCCACTACATAATGATAAAAGACTCAATCCATCAACAAGAAATATCTATCCTAAACATATATGCACCCAACATAGGTACGCCAACTTTCATAAAGCAACTTCTTGGAAAACTAAAGAAAGATATGACTCTAACACTATCATAACTGGGGACTTCAATACCCCACTCACAACCCTAGACAGATCATCAGGACAAAAAATCAGCAAGGAGATCCGGAACCTCAATGTGACTTTGGACCAAATGGACTTAATTGATACCTACAGAACACTCCATCCAAAGACCACAGAATACACATTCTACTCATCACCACATGGAATATATTCTAAGATCAACCACATACTCGGCCATAAATAAAGCATAAGCAAATTTAAAAGGACCGAAATTCTACCAAGCACCTTCTCGGACCACAAAGGAATAAAAATAAACATTGACACCAACAAAGTCCCCCCAAAACCCACAAAGTCATGGACACTAAACAGCATGATGCTAACAACTCCTGGGTCAATGATGAAATCAAAACAGAGATCAAAAGATACCTG
>NW_007188482.1:40681-42075 GCF_000164805.1 Carlito syrichta
ATCAATGAAACAAAAGCTGGTCTCAAAAGGATAAACAAGATCGATGGCCCCCTAGCTAGACTGACCAAGAAAAAACGAGAAAAAAACCAAATAAGCACAATCAGAAACACAAAAGATGAAGTCACATCTGACCCTGAAGAAATACAAAAGATCATCAGAGATTACTACGTACACTTGTATGGAAACAAACTTGAAAACTTAAGGAAATGGAGGACTTTCTGACATCACACAATCTACCTAGGTTGGAACAAGAAGAAATTGAGACCCTAAATAGACCAATAACAATCAAGGAAATCGACTACGTAATAAGAAAACTTCCTACAAAAAAAAGCCCTGGCCCAGATGGCTTTTCAGCAGAATTCTATAAGACATTTAAGGAGGAGCTGATACCAATCCTACTGAAGGTATTCCAGGCGATTGAAATAGATGGAACTCTCCCCAAATCATTTCACGAAGCCAACAACACACTGATACCCAAGCCAGGTAAAGATCCAACAAAGAAAGAGAACTACAGGTCAATATCTTTGATGAACATAGATGCTAAAATTCTCAACAAGATCCTAGCAAACTGGATTCAGCAATACATCTCAAAAATCATCCATCACGACCAAGTAGGCTTCATTCCTGGATGCAAGGCTGGTTCAACATTCGTAAAACCATAAATGTAATTAAATACATCAACAGATGTCAAAGCAAAAACCACATGATCATATCATTAGATGCAGAAAAAGCTTTTGATAAAATCCAGCACCCCTTCTTGATAAAAACCCTTGAACATCTAGGCATATGGGAAACATACCTCAAAATAGTAAAAGCCATCTACGAGAAACCCATAGCCAGCATACTCCTAAATGGACAAAAATTGGAACAAATTCCCCTGAAAACTGGAACTAGACAAGGATGCCCACTCTCACCCCTCCTGTTCAACGTAGTATTGGAAGTCCTGGCTAGAACAATCAGAGAAGAGGAGGCAATCAGAGGTATCCAAATAGGAAAAGAGGAAGAAAAGTTATCTGTCTTTGCAGATGATATGATTGTGTACCTTGAAAACACAAGAGAATCTGTCAAAAACCTCCTTACATTGATAAAGGCCTTTGGCAAAGTCTCAGGATACAAAATAAATGTACAAAAGACAATCGCATTTCTCTACACCAATAATAAACAAACAGAAACCCAAATAAAAAACACAATTCCATTCACAATAGCCACAAAAAAATGAAATACCTTGGCATCTTCCTAACCAGAGATGTGAAAGACCTTTACAATGAAAATTACAAAGCACTGCTCAAGAAATCAAAGATGACACGAACAAGTGGAAAAATATCCCATGCTCATGGATCGGAAGAATCAACATTGTGAAGATGTCCATCTTACCTAAGGCAATCTACAAATTC
>NW_007188482.1:42473-54059 GCF_000164805.1 Carlito syrichta
GCACAAAGGTTAACTCCAAATGGATCAGAGACCTAAATGTAAAACCTCAAACCATAAGAACCCTAGAAAAGGAAGGAAATACCCTCATGGAAATCGGAACTGGCATCCAATTCTTGAACAAAACCCGAAACCCACAGGTCATAAGAGATAAGATAGACATGTGGGACCTTATTAAACTGACAAGCTTCTGCAAAACCAAAGAAACCATCAAGAGAGCAGGGAGACAGCCTACAGACTGGAAAAAAGTATTTGCCAACTCTAGGTCTGACAAAGGCTTAACATCCTGGTTCTACAAGGAACTAAAACGTACTGAAAAGAAGAAGACAAACAACCTCATTACAAAATGGGCAAAAGATATGAACAGATACTTCACAAAAGAAGACATCCGAGCAGCCAACAAACACATGAAGAAATGCTCAACCTCACTAATCATCAGGGAGATGCAAATCAAAACCACACTGAGATACCACCTAACTCCAGTCAGAATGGCAATTATCAACAACTCAAAAAATAACAGCTGCTGGAGCAGGTGTGGTGAAAAGGGAACACTTCTACACTGTTGGTGGGAGTGTAAACTAGTGCAACCTCTGTGGAAAGCAGTGTGGCGATTCCTAAAAGCTCTAAAAATTGACCTTCCATATGACCCCGCAATCCCCCTACTGGGAATATACCCTGAAGAACTCAAATCACTCTATAAAAAAGATACCTGCACACGTATGTTTATCGTAGCATTGTTCACAATAGTAAGAACTTGGAAACAACCATGCTTCCCATCAAAAGAGGACTGGATTAAAAAAATGTGGTACATATACATAATGGAATACTACGCAGCCATAAAAAAGAGCAAAATCATGAATTTAACTGTAACCTGGATGAAACTAGAGTCTATAATACTGAGTGACCTCTCACAGAAACAAAAATCCGAGTATCACATGTTCTCACTCATATAATGGACCTTGAACATCCAATGTAATACTATAAGAAAATGACTGAGGGTACTGGGAAACTATGGGGGGGATGGGATTAACAGTCGCAAATATCTGTCTGGGGATGGGAAAACACCTCTTATCAACAGGGTGCCTGAATGAAACGTAATTGTACACCTAACCCTTAACTGTACCCCACAAAACCATAATAAAAAATATTTACTAATTTTAAAAAAATGAGAAAAAAACCCAAAAAACTTCCTGTTCAAAAGAAAGGGAGTATTAGGACAACTGCCCAGAGAAATTTATATTTGATTTGCATCACAAAGGAACCATAATTAAGAAAGACAAAAATAAACTAGGTGGCATTTAAGTAACTAAAATTCTGAATTTCCTTTATTGTATTAACAGACATAGGGTAAATGAGTAGGCATGTACCGGATGCTGACTAGGTATCAAAAACTGTGCTGAGAACTAAACTATCTCATGTAATCCACTTAATATAAATGTAATTGTCCCCCCAACAAAAAAAAAATCATGTGTAGAATATCTTCCCCTCAATGTTAAAATACTTGGAGATAAGGCCTGTAAGGAACTAACTAAGGGAGTCATAGGGGTATGGTCTTAATCCAGTAGGACTGGTGTCCATCTAAGAAGAATAAAAGATGCTAGAGATTCTTGCATACAGTGAAAGACCATGTGAGGACACAGCGATAATGTATCAGTCTGCAAGCCAGGAAAACCATTCTCACCAGAAACCAGTCATGCTGACACTTTGACATTGAATTTCTAGCCTCCAGATCTGTAAGATAACAAACTTCTCTTTTTAATTCACCCTGTTTGTGGTCTTTAGTTATGACAGCCCTAAGTATACCAATACAGTCTTTAGAACTCTGACTAGTATACTTCTAAACCACCATATGTTGTATGTGCTATTGTTATTCTCATTTTCGGCGTGAGAAGTCTGTGGTTCCAGTAGTTCGACTAATTAACCCTAATCAGAAGGATTTCAATCCAGAGAATATGACATCATAGTGTATACCTAAGATGGTCATTTGTTTCCTTTCATTTCAGTTATTAAATTCTGATTTTATTATGTTCTGATCAAATTATGTGATTTGAGTGACTTCTACTTTGAAGAATAGTTTGAGGGTGATGTTTCTGTGGTTGATTTATTTTTTTGTAAAGATGAATTCTTGCTATGTTGCCTAGGCTGGTCTCAAACTCGTAGGCTCAACCAATTTTGCCTCAGTCTTCCAAACTGCTGGGATTGCAAGCAAGAGTCACCGTGCCCGACCTGAGGTTTTATTTTAGGTCAATTTTTCACTTTTAGAGCTGGAGATAAGCATCTATGAGAAAAAGTTTGTTAATTACATTAACATTTTAATATCAATTTCTAGGTTTTGTTTGTTTTGTGTGCTTCATGAATTTTGATGATATGTTTATTTGATGCATAAATATTCATGTCAGTTAGCTATTCAATGTGGTGTGTAAATGTTATCACCAAACCCTTTTTTCTTTATTGCTTCCTACCACAAGCCCAATATTTTCTGATAATAAATTATGACCCTATTTTTAAAAAAAAATTGTATTCCTTTGTGTTTCTTTGCCAATACTCTATATTTTTATTCATTCTATTTTAGAAGCTTTTCTTATATGTAGCATATAATTACTTTAGTATGTTTAATCTATATGGAAAATTTTCTTTTAACAAGTGAGTTTTAACCATTTAGCTTTATTATTTGACAAGTATTTTTGATTTTAGCTCTTTTCTTTCTCTTTTATACTAGAATTTCTGCATTTAAATTACCCATTGCTTTTTCTTAAACCTTAAATTCTATAATTTATGCTTCCTCGTCTTTTAAAAAATATATTGAGTGTTTTCCTTCTGATAGTTTGTAAGGTTTATGGCTGTTTTAGTGCTTTGGGTGATTAACTTTAAACTCTTAAGTAATATCTCTAACATAAATATGTGAGTTAGCAGCTGTAAAGATATCTTTGGCTCCTGCCCTAAATGGGAAAATTAGTCAAACTCCACAGAATGTACCACTCTGCTACTGACACATCAATACTATAACTATTTCTGCATTATCAAGGTTTGTAACATTTATATAATTTTCAATAACCACAATTTGCATAATTGTTTACTTACAACCAGTCCCTTTACCAAAACTACTCCGTCTCTCTCTTTATATTTTGTGCGGCTAGATGTTATCATGAAATAGCTTTTTCTTTTTCTTTTTTTAAAGATGTTGCGTACAATTCAGGGTTAGGTATACAAATGTTCATTATGCAGGTACCCTTGTTGGTGATGAGGTATGCCCCTCATTCCCTGGCAGTTTTCCTCAACTGCCAATCTCATTCCCTCCTCCTCTGGCAGTTTCCCACTACTGCCAATCCCTTTCTTATAGTATTATGATAATTGTTCAAGGTCTGCTTATAAGGGAGAACATATGGTACTCTGTTTTTTGTTTCTGTGATAGATCACTGAGTATGACAGACTCTAAATCCATCCAAGTTGCTGCGAAGTCCATTTGTTTGTCCTTCTTTATGGCTATATAATATTCCATTGTGATATACACATTTTTTTTATCCAGTCCAAATTTGATGGGCAGCATGGTTGGTTCCATGTTTTTGCTATTGTGAATAGAGCAGCAACAAACATGTGTGTGCAGGTATCTTTTTTGTAGAATGATTTGAGTTCCTCCAGGTATATTCCCAATAGGGGAATTGCTGAGTCATATGGAGGGTCAATTTCTAGTTCTATGAAATAGCTTTTTCAAAGAGGATAAGTAGTTCTGAGCTCCCTGAGTTTATACATGTTTGAAAGAATTTGACTTAGATTTCAAACTGATTAGCATTTCTTGAGTGCTTAAGATGTCAATGCCATTCTTCCAAGGATGTAATGGACATTATAGAATTTAATTTTATATGAAATAGATAATGTTTCTTTTTTTTTTTTTGAGTTGGAGTCTCACTCTGTCACCCAGACTGTAGTGTAGTAGCTGCTCCCAGCCACCGCAGCCTCGACCTGCTGGGGCTCCGGCAATCCTTCCGCCTCAGCCTTCCAAGTAGCTGGAACTACAGGTGTGCGCTACTACACCCGGCTCATTTTTAAATTTTATTTTATTGTAGAGATGAGGTCTTGCCAAGTTGCCCAGGCGGGTCTCAAACCCATGGGCTCAGGCAATCCACTCACCTCAGCCTCCCAAAGGCACAGGATTACAGGCTGAGCCACCAAGCCCGGCTAGGTAATGTTTCAGATGTTCAGATGAGAATACTGAGGCAAAGCAAGATTAGATGAGTTACTCAAAGACACAAAACTAGAATTTGATATCCTGGGATGACAACTTGGCTGAGTATATAATTATTGTTATTCCCTTTAGTTCTCTGAGAACATAATAGATGCCATGTCTTGGTGTATCTTGTGTTGCTATGAAGGAATTCCTGAGACTGAGCAATTTATAAAGAAAAGAGGTTTATTTTGGCTCATGATTCTGCTAGCTGGAAGAATGGGCAGCCTCAGGCTGCTTCCACCCTTTGCAAAACACAAAGGGGAGCTGGTGTGTACAGAGATCACACGGAGAGAGAGGAAGCAGGAGAGAGAGAGGGGAGATGGCAGCCTCCTTTAAAAAAACAGTTATTGCAGAAATGAATAGAGCAAGAACTCAGTAGTTACCCTGAGGATGGCGCCATGCCATTTATGAGGGATTTGTTCCCAGGATCAAAACACTTTTCAGAGGCCCCACATCCCACACTGGGAATCTAATACTAGCATGAGGTTTTAGGGGAACAAACATCTTAATTAAAGCATACAGCTGAAAAATTCTCCTCGTTAAACATAGCTATCAAGGACTCTGAATTTCTTCACTTATAGATGACTTTATTTTTGCTTGACTATGTACAGTTTGTTTTTTTTTTTTTACAAAATAGGATGTAACACTATTTTTTAAAGTGAAAAATCTTTTATTGTTTTTGATTCATTTATATTTCATGACACACTCCAAGAGTGTTTCATTTTATTTTGCTTTGTGTCTCTTGTATAAATGTATTCTCCTGTTGGCTGCTGTAATAAATGTAAAGCTTACACATTTTCTTGATTTGTTAACATAAGCATTATCTTCTGTTCTCCACATTATGAAAGATGAGAATATTACTATAATTGAAGTCCACTCACCATCTTTTTCTTCCTCTGCTGTCTCTTCTTCCTCCTACTTCTCTTCTTCCTTTCTTTTCTTCTTCTCTTCTTTGTCTTTCATCTTCTTTTTCTACTTGTTTCCATGCCTATTAGCAATTCTTGGTATTCCTTGGTTCACAGCTGCATAACTGCAATCTCTGCATTCATCTTTACCCAGCCTCCTTCCTTATTCCTCTATATCTCAAACCTACCTCTGTGTTCCCTTATAAGGGTGCCAGTCGTGGGACTCTGGATCTACCCTAAATTCAGAATAATGTTGTCTCATAATTTTTAATTATATCCGCAAAGACCCTATTTCCACATAAAGTCTCATTCCTAGGTATCAGGGGTGGGATTTAGGCACATCGTTTTGGTAAAAGTATTTCATCCACTACACACTGGAAACTTTACTACTACTATTATTATTGCTATTACCACTATGACTATCTTTTGTCCATTAGTTCAGTACTAATTCAGGAAATATCTCTGTCTATGCTTAAACTTCTTGGCACAATGTAATATTAGTCTTCATATACAGATTCCACTTTAACTTAGAAAAAAAGACATTGTGCTACTATATCTGGAATATTTTACTTTATTTTCCATAGAACTGAAGCTTAAGAAAAATAATATGTTTCTGTATTTTTATTTCCTATTTTTTGAAAAAGTGCCAATTATGCCCGTGTCAGATATCTTCATTTCACTTGTATATCTGCTGTTTCTCTTTTCCTCCACTTTATTGATTTCTTCAATTTCAGCTATAAATTTTATGTGGTTTAGCCACTTCTAATGATATTTTTGTTTTTAATGAAAATTTACTGATATATAGTTATGTACAGTGAAATAAGCACATTTTATATTTGGTAAATTTTAACAAATATATACTCCAGTACAACCACCATAACCATGATGTAGGACATTTTCATGAATAAAAGATTCTCTGATGTTCTTTGCCAATCCATCTTCATCCTTCAACACCCATTCTTTCCCCAGGCAAACACTCAACAGCTTTCTCACTCTAGATTAGATTTTTCTTTCCTACAGTTTCATGTGAATAGAAACACAGAATATATACTGCTTTGTATCTGACTTCTCTCACTCAGAATAAAGATATTGTGTTTCATTTATGTTATCTATCAGACGTTCATTCTTTGATCTTACTGAATATATCCCATTGTATGAATGTACCACATTTAAAAAATTTATTCCAGTTTTTGGTTATTATGAATAAAGTTTTTATAAACATTTTTATTCAATTCTTTGTATTAATATGAACATAGGTTTTTATTATTTTGGGTAAAAATCTAAAAATGGAATTGCTGGATTATATGTTATTTGCTCATTTAATTTCATATGTTTTTACCTGTAATGAAATTGCAAAGATATTCTCCTATTTTCTTATATAAGTCTTACATTTCCAACTTCAATGTATAGACTTTTAATCTACTTGGTGTAAATATTTGCATATTGTTTGATGTAAAGGTTTCAGTTCAATGTTTTTTATTTGAAAATTCAATCTGTCTAGTATCATTCGCTGAAGACTTTTCTTCTGCATAAAATTACCTTCATATCATTGTTGAAAATTAATTGACCATATATCTGCAGGTTCTTGACTCTCTACTCTTTTTCATTGGTTTTTTATGTTTATTCTTATAATAATTTATACTATCTTGATTGCTGTGACATTATAATAAATGTTAAAATTAAGTAGTTCAGATCTTCCAAATTTATTTTTTTTAATGTTTTGACTTTTTAGGTACATTTCTAATATATTTT
This sequence comes from Carlito syrichta, assembly GCF_000164805.1. Lineage (NCBI taxonomy): Eukaryota > Metazoa > Chordata > Mammalia > Primates > Tarsiidae > Carlito > Carlito syrichta. Next base: position 49,353 of record NW_007188482.1, read on the forward strand.
AAATCAGTTTCTCTATCTTAAAAACCTGCTTGCATATTGAGGGGGAATATGTTGAATCTATGAGAATTATCAACAATTTGAAGTGTCTGACCTATAAACATAATATATTCTATATTCATTTAGGCCTTCTAAGGTTTCTCAACAATATTTTGTTGTTTTTAGTGGATAGCAATCAAAGATATTTTGTTAAAATTTCCCTCAAAAAAATTTTTTTTTATTTTTTTGAGTTGGAGTCTCACTCTGTCGCCCAGACTGGAGTGCAGTGGCCGCTCCCGGCCACCGCAACCTCGACCTGCTGGGCTCCGGCGATCCTTCCGCCTCAGCCTTCCAAGTAGCCGGAATTACAGGCATGTGTTACCATGCCCGGCTGATTTTTTGATTTATTGTAGAGATGAGGTCTCGCTGCCCAGGCGGGTCTCGAACCCGCGGGCTCAGGCAATCCACTCACCTCAGCCTCCCAAAGGTGCGGGATTACAGGCTGAGCCACCGAGCCCGGCTATCCCTCAAATTTTTTATGGCTATGCACATACTGTAAATTAGACTGTGATTTTAATTAAAATTTTCAATTTTGTACTACTAGTATATAAAAATAAAATTTATTTTGTACATTAACCTTGGATCAGGTTACATTTTTACACTGAAATATTAGTTCCAGCAGACTTTTTTGTAGATTACCTAGGATTTTCTACATGCATAATCATGTCATGTATGAATAAAGACAGTTTAACATCTTTTCTATTTCTATATCTTTTGTTTATTTTTCGTGCTTTACTTTACTCAAAGAAAATTCTGGATCAAAATGATAAGAGTTTACATTCATGCCTTGTTCTCAGTCATAGAGAAAAAATAATCTGTTTGACCATCTAATGTCTTTTTGTGTACTATCTTTATCTGCTTTTGTTATAAGGGTAATGCTAGCCTAGTGAAATGCATTCAAAAGTTTTCTTTCTCCTTTTTTCCCTGAGTTTGTAGAAGATCAGCATTTCCCTAAATGAAGAATTTCCCAATGAAGCAATCTGACAGTAATAAATTCACTGTAGAAAAATGTTTAATTATGAATGATTGAATTATTTTAATTGATATAAATTACAAATTTCTATTTTTCTTAAATTAATTTTGGTACATCGTGTCTTTCAAATAACTTGTCCATTTCATATGCTATAAATGTATTTGCATAAATTTTTTCATGACATTCTTTCATTACCTTTTTAATGCCTCTAAAATGTGTACTGGTATTCTTTTTTATTTCTTTATATTGGCAATTTGTACTTCTGTTTCTCTTTTTAAATAATCAGTCTAGCAAGGAATTTATTAATTTTAGTGATCTTTTCAAAAGGCCAACTTTTAGTAGCATTTCTTCTATTGTTTTCCATTTTTAAATTCAATTTATGTCTGCTCTTATCCTTATTAACTATTTCCTTTTGCATATTTTGTACTTAATTTGCTCTTCATTTTCTAGCTTCTGAATATTGTGGTTGAATACTGCTAATGTTGGATGCTTTTTTCTAATATAGTTATTTAAAGCTACACATTTCTCTTTAAACACTGCTTTAGCTATATGCCACAATTTTTGATATGTTAGGTTTTCATTTATATTCAGTTAAAAATGGTTTAAACTCTTTTTGTGTGGTTTTTCAATTAACCCATTTTGTTGTAGTGCACTGTTTAATTTTCATAGATCTTGTTTTTTTCAGACTGTCTTTCTATTGATTTAATTTAATTTCATTATTTAATTTTATGATTGCAATTGCTATTAAATTCATTGTGACTTGTTTTACGGCCTAGTATATCTTGGTGAATGTTACGCATGAATCAGAGCGCAGTGTACACATCTTGCTGTTGTTGGAGGGACTTTTTTTTATAAACGTCACCTGGGTCAAGCTGGTTGAGGGAATTTTTCAGGTTATCTACATCTCTACTGAAGTTTTGTCTATTTGTTTTATAAATTACCGAAAGGAGAAATGGCATGAAATGGAGAAAGTTTTGTAGATTTGTATATTTCTCCTTTCAGCTTGGTCTGTTTTTGTTTTATGTATTTTAAAGTTGTTTTAGGGTACATACACACTTCAGATTACTTCTTGTTAATAAATTGAGATTGTTATAGATTGTTACTACTTATCCTTGGTAATACTCTTGACTCTGAATTTTACTTTGCTGAAATTAATAAAGCCCTTAACTTTTCCTAGGATCGGTGTTTGCATGGTTTATACTTTTTCTTCCATTCACTCTTAACATATATTATTATATTTGGAATGGATTTCTTCTTGAGAATATTGAGCTCTTTTTTTAAAAATCAAGGTTGACATGACTGTCTTTTAGACTGGGTGTTTGGGACCCCTACGTTTAATAATTTGTTTGTGGTACCTCAAAAAAATTTATTTGAATACCTCAAATAACATTACACAGTCGTAAAGAAGGACAAAATCATGGACTTCGAAGCAAATTGGATGGAGTTAGAGACAATCATACTTAGTGATTTATCGCAGAAACAAAAAATCAAATACCACATGTTCTAACTCATAGATGGGACCAGAACATTAAGGAGGGGGTACGTGTAACATCAGAAAGGGTGCATGGTCCTAACCAGGGGAAGTGAGAACCAGTTGGAAGCCCAGATTTCACCTGCATGTAGATTACTTATGCCCAATCCTGACTTTTTTTTTTCTTTTGAGATGGAGTCTCACTCTGTCACCCAGACTGGAGAGCAGTGGCTGCTCCCGGCCACCGCAGCCTCGATGACCAGCTGGGCTCCGGCGATCCTTCCGCCTCAGTCTTCCAAGTAGCTGGAACTACAGGCGCGTGCTACCACGCCCGGTCATTTTTTATTTATTGTGGAGATGAGGTCTCGCCAAGTTGCCCAGGCGGGTCTCGAACCCTCGGGCTCAGGCAATCCACTCACTTCAGCCTCCCAAAGGCGCGGGATTACAGACTAAGCCACCGAGCCCGGCTCCAATCCTGACTTGTACCCCACATCTCTATAATAAAATAGAGATAAAAATTTACATTTTGTTGTTTTATATATGATCATTGTTTCTCTTTCCTCTTTTTTTGTCTCCTTTTGAATTGAATATTTCTAGTATCCATTTTCTGTCAATGATTGGTTTACTATTTATATTATGTATCTTTGTTGTACCTCTTCAAGGTTGTTCTGGGGTTTATAATTTTTTTCTTTAACTCTTCCCAGTCTACCTTCAAATGATATTATGCAGCATCATTTATAATGTAAAAATCTTATTCATTTCCAATTTCCTGCCCCTACTATTTGTGCTATTTTGTCATAAGTTTTATTTCTTTGTGGTTATAAATACCACAATAACTTTATATGTAAAAAATCACTTATCTCTTTTCTTTTATTTATTTCTTATTTTTATTTTTCATTTTTGAGTTGGAGTCTCACTCTGTCGCCCAGACTGGAGTGCAGTGGCCACTCCTGGCCACCGCAGCCTCGACCCGCTGGACTCCGGCGATCCTTCCGCCTCAGCCTTCCGAGTAGCTGGAACTACAGGCACGCGCTACCACATCCCGCTAATTTTTTGATTTATTGTAGAGGTGAGGTCTTGCCTGCCCAGGTGGGTCTCGAACCCGCAGGCTCAGGCAACCCACTCACCTCAGCCTCCTAAAGGCGCAGGATTACAGGCTGAACCATCGAGCCCGGCCTCTTTTCTTTTATATATGACCATATATTTATCATTTATAACACCGGTTTTTTTTTTTGAGAAAATACCAATTTTCTCAAAATACCAGTTTTCTGTCATTTTTCTTCCTGAAGAACATCTTTTAACTGTTTTTTAGTGTGAGTCTGTTGACGTCAAAGCTGTCAGTTTGAGAAAGTCTTTATTTCACTTCAATATTCAAGGTATATTTAAATGAATATATAAGGTCTAGGTTAATAGTTTCCTTCAGAACTTAAAAGAAGTCACTCTATTTTCTTCTGTCTTGTATAATTTCTGAAGGAACATCTACTACTATTTTGTCATTGTTTCTTTGTATGCAACATGTGATATTAGCTTTCTGGCAGAAGATTGGAATGATTGCAGTTATGCATTTCTTCTTCTTAGAGATAACAGTTTTGCATTGACTGTTATTCAATCAATGAAAACTATTATTTTATAAATTTTGGCACGTTTTCTGGTTGTTTAAGATGCAATAGTAACTTTACTTTCTGTTATTTTATAACAGCTGAAAGTGAAATATCCTAATGTCCCTGCTATATACTCTTAACTTTTAAATTAAAAAAAAATTGTTTACTGTATCTTTAAATTCTACAGTTGTTTGCTTGTGTCTTTTTTTTAATCTCTTGAGTTTGTTTTCAATGTGTTTAAATTTCTCTTTTTTTTTCCAGTCAGTCTTCTACTAAAATAGATTTGTCTGCCTCTTTTATTGTTATATTCAATTATTTTTGTTTACTTTTGGGGGTTGTGGAAGAGTATGCTTTTTATATTAAATATTTATATTAAATATTTTCTGCTTATAATGAATAAAAAAGATTCTATTTGGACCTCCCTTTTTTTTTTTTCCAAACTTTCATAATGATAATCAGAGGCATGACCTAGGACAGCTGTACATGTGGTCAATCAGTTTTGAAACAGTTTCTTACTAACTTAACCATGTTCTCTGCCTTGGTGTTCACTTCTTGTTTCATATTTTAACACTTTATTTTGTGTATCAGCAGATTAGTCACCTACATGGCAAGTCTATTCTGTGTCT
>NW_007188483.1:0-1139 GCF_000164805.1 Carlito syrichta
TTCTTTTTTTTCATTAATCAGTAGTTTTTATTATGGTTTTGTGGGGTACAGTTAAGGGTAGGTGTACAATGACGTTTCATTCAGGCACCCTGTAGATAAGAAGTGTTTTCCCATCCCCCGACAGATATTTGCTACTGTTAATCCCATCCCCCTCCCCCCCGTAGGTTCCCAGTACCATCCGTCATTTTCTCATAGTATTGCATTGGATGTTCAAGGTCCATTATATGAGTGAGAACATGTGATATTCGGATTTTTGTTTTTGTGAGAGGTCACTCAGTATTATAGACTCTAGTTCCATCCAGGTTGCAGCGAAATTCATGATTTTGTTCTTTTTTATGGCTGCGTAGTATTCCATCGTGTATATGTACCACATTTTTTTAATCCAGTCCTCTTTTGATGGGCAGCATGGTTGTTTCCAGGTTCTTGCTATTGTGAACAATGCTGCGATAAACATACGTGTGCAGGTATCTTTTTTATAGAGTGATTTGTGTTCTTCAGGGTATATTCCCAGTAGGGGGATAAATGGCAATTTTTTAAAGAAGACATACAAATGACCAAGAGGTATATAAAAATGTATTTAACATCACTAATCATCAGAGAGTTTGAAAAAAACACAATGAGATATTACCTCACACCTGTTACTAGCTATTATCAAGAAGATGTAAGAGAAAAATGTTGGTGAGCATACACAGAAAAGGGAGTCCCTGTACACTATTGGTGGGAATATAAATAGTCACAGCCATTATGGAAAACAGTATGGAGGCTCCACAAAAAATTAAAAATAGAACTACTGCTCGATCCAGCAATCTCACTTCTGAGTGTACATCCAAAGGAAATAAAATCAGTATCCTAAAGAAGTATCTACACATTCATGTTCTTAATAACATTATTCACAGTAGCCAATATATTAAAATAGCCTGAGTTTCTGTGAATTAATGCATATTATTCAGTCATTAAGAAAAAGAAAGGAAACTCTTCTAAAAGAAATCAAAGGTGACACAAACAAATGAAAAACATTCCACATTCATAGGTTAGAATCAACATTTTTTAAATGTCCATACTGCCTAAAGCAATCTACATATTTAATGCAATCTTTATTAAACTACCAACATCATTTTTCACATATTTAGAAAAAAAAA
>NW_007188484.1:0-2219 GCF_000164805.1 Carlito syrichta
AAAAAAAAAAAGAAACTTGGCCAGTTAATTCCCTAAGATCCATTTTACTTCTTTCATTTATGTTTATGTGAAACTTTACTCCGAGTTCTGAAAAACCCAAGTATAGAGGGATATAGTAAGAAACACTTTAAATGATTTATACACCATCTTAATTTCCTCTACAAACAGGTTTAGACTGAACTCATAATGATGGCTGCATCCAAGAAGCCAATTTCAGTGCAGCATTTAGGAGTCACTGTGGGAGAGTCCCAAGAGCCTCAGCTGTTTTTCCCTTTTGCTCCTTCTGGTCTGCTGTTACTCAGAGTTTTCCATGTAGATTGTTTTCCTCTTCTTGCTGCCTGCTGGTTCCTCCATATTGTTTATTGCCTGTGTTAATTCACTTTTACTTGACCCTTAGCACCATCCATCAAATTCTCACACATTCATTAGCATATCATTGTTTTAGTAGGGGCTCAGCAGCTTCAATCGATCTCTGGCCAAAATTGTTGTGCTGTAACTGGTGTTGCTGTTTCTTGCTACTTTCTCATCTGGCTCTAGCCAGAAATGGGTGACAATAGCATTTAAAGATCTTCCGCATCCACTCCTATTACCCCCGCCTCCACCAATCTTAGCTTTCAAAACTGAACAAAGTGATAATGCAGTAGACAGCATTGTGCTAAGAAAACTGAGACTTTGCTAGTTGAGAAATGGAGTTTAAGGCCAGGCACAATGACTCACGCCTGTAATCCTAGCACTTTGGGAGGCTGAAGCAAGAGGAATGCTTGAGCCCGGGTGTTCTAGACCAACCTAGGCAACATAATGAGACCTCAACTCTAAAAAAATAAAGGTTAACAAAAAAGAATGGAGTTTCAAATCATAATAAATTGTAATTTTTATTTTGAAAATTTATTATATTCAATTAAGTTATATCATAACCTAGTCTCATAGTCTATGATTTATATCGTTATAATTAGCAGATGAAATAAAGATGATAAAACACACTGAAGAGGGAAATGCAACTTGAGAATATGTTAGATGTGTTAATTCTAGACATTTCCATGTTTTCCCCACCAGTTTCTTTGTCATTAAAAGCACAAGCTAAATGAAAGTTAAAAGTAGGATAAAAAATGAAGGATTTTTTTTAGATTAGAAAATATAATTTATTTAGAAAGTAAATCAAGAAAGAGAGAAAGAGGAGATTTACCTCCCCAAGGTAGGGGAGGGGGTCAAAGCTTAAGAAAACATGGCCTGGTCATTGCTAAAGAGCACATGGCCACACCATAGCTCAACAAGGCAATGGTCAAAAACGAAGGATATTTTAAAATACATTATTTAAGGTAGTTATCAGACATTCTCATGTTTACTCAAAGTTGTTTCATTTGTCCATCTGTCCATTCCACAGTTGGGCACCGAAGGGAAAAAATAAGAAAACAGAATCAAAAACAAGTACACATATAAACAAACACAATAATTTCAAATCATAGTAAGTTCCATAAATAATGAGGCATGGGGGAGGTGGTAGAAAATGACTAGGGGCACTTCAAGGTACTCTAAAAGTCTGAGGAAGTGACATTGGAGAGAAAATCTAATGACCAGGAGGTAATCATGCAGATACTTGAGCAAAGAATGTTCTGAGGTGAAAATATTAATGTTCTTTAAAGGGAAAAAGAACTCTCAACCCAGAAACATGTTTTCTGAGAGGACTTTAAGAAGATGAGAAGAGAAATGACCAGTTAGTAGACAGCTCCATAAACCATGCTCCAGCAGAGGGAATACCAGTTGTTACAGGAATGGCCTTCTAAGGTTAGAGATATGGGCCTTACTGCCACTTGACCTCTCTGATCTTTTCTCTTTGCTTGCTCTCCTCAGTTGCATTGCTCTTCCTGGAACATTCCAGGCATGCTCCCACCTCAGGGCCATCATGCATACTATTCCTCTGTCTGGAATACTCTTCCCCTAAAGAGTTATGTATCTTGCTCACTTTTTTTGGGTCTTTGGTTAAATATCACCTTCTCATTGAGATCTTCTATTCAAATGTGAACACCTTGCTCTCACTTGGCTTTATTTTTTTTCCTCCATAAAACTCATCATCACTTTACACGATATATATTTTGATCATTTTTTTTTATTGTTCATCCTTTTTCCCTCTAGAATGTAAGCTCCATGAAGGTAGGGAATTCTGTCATTTTTGTTTAGTGCTGTATCTCTGAAATGTAGAGGAAAAATACCTGGCATATAAT
>NW_007188485.1:0-1338 GCF_000164805.1 Carlito syrichta
AGTTTTCCTAGATCTGACTGGGTTGGGGCATATGCCCTTCCTTTGTGCTTTCGTAGACTCTGGGCATAGCTCTATTACAGCAAAATACACACACATATAAAATGGATCTCTGGATCATAAGCTTATAGAGAGCACAGTCTTGTCTAATGCATCTATATCTCTAGCACTTAATATAGTGCTCAGAAATAGGTATTTAGAATATATTGGTTGAATTAGTAAGTCATGGGCCCTATACACTCTACTGTATTATTATGGGAATTAACTAAGCTAAGAACTTTGAAATATATTATCATTTTTCTCTAGAATATACATATTTTGAGAAAAAATCAACATATTTCAAGTTGGACTAATTATCTGTACAAGAATAAATAGAATGTATGCAGCATATCTGAGAAACTTATAAAAGACTAGACACCCATCTCCTTGAGGTTGAGAGTTACAAGGAAGGGTCACTGCTGTCAGCCAAACCCAAACAATGCTGAGGAGCTACAGGAAGCAGTGCTGAGTGACTCTAAATAGATCTGGCTCTGTAACTGTGTAAGTATGATAGTTGCTGCACCAATCCCAGCTCAGAAGAGCCCATTCTGATGTTCTGATCTCTGATTGGGATTCTATAGGCTCACATTACCCAAGTTCTGTGGGGTGATTCACATTTTCTGTATTGCCTGTAAAACAATGGATATCATATTTTTTAAGTTCTGTAATTCTTTCATAAGTGAAAACTTATAAAGAAGCCCAATATAACAACACTTAAACATGCATAATAAGCCTCCCCACCTTTAAAAAATGCTCCCTTAATTCTTACATTCTCATCCAGTTTCTGCCCTGCCTCTCTCCTCTGCTTCACAGCCAAAACTTTGCCATGCTTGTCAATATTCACTGTTTTCACTTCCTCACCTCCCACTCATCTTTCACTCCATTCAGACTTCCACCCCCTCACTCCACCCAAAGAACTCTCATTAAATTCACCAGTGGCTTCCTTGTCACAAAATGCAATGGACGGTTCAGCTTAGTCCTCATTTTACCTCCCCTATAAGTACCATTTTATTCTGTTGACAACTCCTTTTCTTTTTGGCAATACTTTCTATATTTCTGTCCTTTAATGTAATGCTGCCTTGGTTTTAATCTTATTTCACTGGCTGCTAAAGTCTGTCTATGTTAAGGATTTTTCTACCTCTATCTACCCATTAAATCTTGGCCTCAATCTCTTTTCACTCTATACTTGCTTCCTAGGAAATTTCACAAATATATACAGCTTAATCACTACCCCAAATGACTTTCAAGGTAGGTCTCTTCTCTGAGCTCCCAACTGCCTATGTGACATCTCTACTTAGATAT
>NW_007188486.1:0-998 GCF_000164805.1 Carlito syrichta
TCATACACACAGACACACACACACACACACACACACACACACACACACACACACACACACACCTGGACCAGACTCTCTCCCCGGGTAGATTAAGAAGGTCCAGGGGCCTAGAATGGTGGCTCACACCTGAAATCCCAGCACTTTGAGAGGCTGAGGCAGGAAGATCACTTGAGCCCAGGAATTCGAGATCAGCCTGGGCAACAAAGTGGGACCTTATCTCCACAAATATACAAAAGTTAGTGTGGTGACACACATCTGTAGGCCTAGTTACTCAGGAGGATGAGGCAGGAGGTCAAGGCTGAGCCCAGGAGGTTAAGGCTGTGGTAAGCCATGATTGTGACACTGCACTCCAGCCTGGGTGACGGAGTGAGTTCTTCCTTATATTTAAAAAAAGAAAATAATTGCCTGAGCCCACAGTTTCAAGACCAGCATGGGCAACGTGGCGAGACTTCATCTCTACAATAAAATCAAAGGAATAGCATCTATGCCCTGACCCTGGCCTGTCTGATGGCAGAGGCCTCGTGTAGTATGGTATGTCCTTGTGTCCCCGGCTGGGAAGGAGCGGCATTGATGCCTCCACTCTGGCCTGTCTGATGGCAGAGGCTGTTGGCCTTCCTCTTCTGCTCCCTTCCTCATGTTTCCTCACATCCTGTAACCCTAGAACCAAACCCAATTCCCTTTTAGAAGAGCCAATACAATAATTTGATGATGACGATTACTGTAAAACACACATAAAACAAGACCTACCATAAGTGAACTTAACGCATTCACAATGTTGTGCAACCATCGCTACACGACCTAGCTCCAGGACTTTCTCATCCCCCCAAACGAAAACCCCTCACTCATGATGCAGACGCTCCTCATTCCTCTGTGTCCCTCTGCTCCCAGTAAGCGTTCACATATTTCCTGTCCCTGTGGATGACTGACTCTGGACATTTCACGCAGGTGGAGTCACACAGTACGTGCACTTTTGTGCCTGGTGTCTTTCCCTTAGAATA
>NW_007188487.1:0-722 GCF_000164805.1 Carlito syrichta
TATACGATTTATAAAAGAAATTTAACGATAAGGTATTAGCTTAATAGGATATAGCATAGTATTAAAGTCCAATAACTAGATCATATGAAAATGAAAGTTTAGACATATGAAACATATGAATTATAGTAAAGTTTTGTAGTTTAAGAATAAGTTTTAACTGAGTTATAAGGCATTATGTTAAATTGTAATAGGTTAATAGTATAACTGACAGTTAAGTCATTTAACTAAACTTATAGATTATAGTATAGTGTTAAGTTGATAATATTAATTGTTAAAAATATTGGGAATCAGTGAACTTGGATTAACCTAGAGTTAACTCAGGAAAGTTTTTTGTATTAATCAGGGTATAGAGCAAAGAGTATAATATGAATGATTCACTGAACATTATGGAAAACACTTTGAACGATTTGTATTGAAATTGTGCACCTGTGACCTTAATGTAAGCACGGCAGGCATCATGGAATTCAGATCGTTTGCTTGGAAATTACAGATCTCGTGGTGGTCTTGTGATGCATAGTTTGTAAACACGAAACGTGTACGCCCCCAGTAAGTGATTATCACATTGCTGGAGGGTATAGAAAATGGTATATAAGTTGGAAAATGTTTGAATAAAATCGGCTCCAGTCCTGATCAGACTGTTCCCAGAAGATCTGCCTCCGAGTGGTCTTCTCGCTGTCCAGATTCTCTGGTGCGGGTCCTAACCCACCCTTGGTCAGTGCTGG
>NW_007188488.1:0-763 GCF_000164805.1 Carlito syrichta
TGCAGGTGAGGGTTAATGAAGAGAGATGGGGGAGTGAAAGAGAAAGAAGTGGAGGAAATTAGGAGGTATAGAAGAAGCCGCATCAACAGTGTGATTGTGATACAGGGTGTGATGGAGAGAGAGGTGTCAACATAGATTCTTAGAATTCTAATTTATACAGCTACAGATATGCTGTTATCATGATTGAGATTGAGAACACTTGATCAGAGCTAGGATGGAAAAGAGGCAGAAGATGAGGTGGTCTTTGGCACCCTAACTTCAATGTCCTCGTCAGGTATGTGGTGTGGAACACAGAGGGAAGATTTAAGTGCAAGCACAGATGTGCGAATGATCTCCATATTGGTGGTGATCAAAACTAGTTTAGGAAGTGAAGGACGATGGCGCCAGTGAGACTCAACACGCTTTGAGGCCAAGAGATTTACTAGAGCAGCGGCTACAGAGAGAGGGAAGAAGGTCTGTAACTGCCTGATAGGGAAGGGGGAGTGAGTGAGTGAGGGCGAGAGAGGTCTGTATTTATTGGTTTGGGAGGGGGCGGCCAATGCTCTATCGGAGCCTGGCGGTGCCGGCCAGTGCCATCTTAGGGTCTTTATTGGAGGGAGCTATGAGGTAGTATTCCTATAGGGAGATAATATTTGTGTATAGGTTTAAGTTTCGTGCGCGCGGGAAGAGCAGGAGCTTAGGGCCTTTGTTGTCTTTGTTTGGTTCCATATGGTGTTTTAGCACCATCTTGGGAGACTCCCTTCTGACTGTTCCCTGTGCCTTT
>NW_007188489.1:0-734 GCF_000164805.1 Carlito syrichta
AAATCTCTAAAATCGACTTTCCATATGACCCTGCAATCCCCCTACTGGGAATATACCCTGAAGAACTCAAATCACTCTATAAAAAAGATACCTGCACATGTATGTTTATCGCAGCATTGTTCACAATAGCAAGATCATGGAACCAACCATGCTGTCCATCAAAAGAGGACTGGATTAAAAAAATGTGGCACATATACACAATGGAATATTAGACAGCCATAAACAAGAACAAAATCATGATTTTCGCAGCAACCTGGATGGAACTGGAGTTTACAATACTGAGTGATCTCTCACAGAAAAAAGGTCTCAGTATCACATGTTCTCACTCATAAGTGGACCTTGAACAACTATCATAATACTATAAGAAAAGATTTGACAGTGGCAGGAAGCTATGGGGGGGCAGGGAAAGGAAGGGAGGTGGGATTAACAGTAGTTGATATCTGTCTGGGGCCAAGGGCACACCTCATCAACAAGGGTACCTGCACAATATATATTTGTATACCAATCCCTTAACTGTACCTCACAATTTTAAAATAAAAAATATGTTTTAAAAAATGTGGTACATATACACGATGGAATACGACACAGTCATAAAAAAAAAAATCATGAATTTTGCAGTAACCTGGATGGAGTTAGAGTTTATAATACTGAGTGATCTCTCACAGAAACAAAGAACTGAGTATCACATGTTTTCACTTATAAGTGGACCTTGAACATCTACCATAATGCTATAA
>NW_007188490.1:0-307 GCF_000164805.1 Carlito syrichta
GACCTGCTGGGCTCCGGCGATCCTTCTGCCTCAGCCTTCCGAGTAACCGGAATTACAGGCATGCACTACCACACCGGGCTGATTTTTTGATTTATTGTAGAGATGAGGTCTCGCTGCCCAGGCGGATCTCGAACCCACGGGTTCAGGCAATCCTCTCACCTCAGCCTCCCAAAGGCGCGGGATTACAGGCTGAGCCACCGAGCCCGGCTCGAGGGCAGAGATTTTGTTTGACTTCTTTGTTATAGCCACACTAGAGCCCAGAAAAAGGCCCATCACATAGCAGGTGCTATAGAAATATATGTTTACT
>NW_007188491.1:0-1741 GCF_000164805.1 Carlito syrichta
ATTAATTTCTGTATAATGAACCTCCATATACTGATCACTCAGATATACCAGTTACCAAAATTTTGCTATACTTAATTCATGTATCTTTTATTATTTTTCCCTGTTTCTTTACAAAGATTTAAAGTAAACACCTAGCACTATGTTATTTCACCCCCTACAGACTCTCATTTGAGTCTCAAAAAATTATGGCCATTTTCTTGCATACCTACAATGGCATTGTCATGAAAAATAATCCCAATAATAGAGAAGAGACATTTGAGCCAAGACTAGAAGGAGATGAAGTCTTTCCAAGTAGCTGTTGCAAAGGTCTTAAGGAATGAAAGCGTGCTTGGCATATTTGAGGAGATGCAAGACATCCAGGGTCATGCAGGAAGCATGACGACAGATGGAAGGGTCAGAAGAGATGAAGCCTTGCAGGCTACTGAAGGGAATCTGGTTCTACTTTAAGTCAAATGAAGAGCTATGACAAGTTTTTGAGTAGAGAAGTGACAATATCAAGTTTATATTTAAAAGGATCAGTCGAAGTTCTTTTGAGAATGGACTGTAAGAAGGCAAGATTATAGGAAGTTCAGTTGGGAGGTTGTTGTTTATTAAATGGTATATTTCTGTTTAGTGACTCACTCCAGGTGGTAGCAGTGAAGATGGATAGAAGGGTTTGAATTTGTTTTGAAGTTAAAGTTAACTGGATTTCCTGTACCAGGATCGAGAGAGAGAGAAAAAAAGATGTCAAGAAGATTTTGTCGGAGATTTTTGACTGAGTCACAGAAAGGAGAAAGCAGGAATGAGGTCACTATTGGCAGTTGAGTTTTAAGCACAGAGTTTGAAATGTTTGTTGAACTTACAAGTGGGATACGTAGTTGGACAGAGAAAGCTGGAGGTAGGAAGAGAGTTAGCAGAAAGTGGGGTGTGTATTTACAACAGTTTGTGCTATGTTATAAACAGTCAGATGGGCAGTGTGGGTGCTCAGAAATTACTGGTGTTTAAACAGTTAATTGGGAATGCTCTTTTAAGAAGTGGTAACTGAATGAAGTTGGCAATTATGTTTTCTGTTTCTCCCATGCCATTCTTCCTGGTCAGAAACAACAAATAAAGTAGGTGAGAGTTGTAACTGAAGTATTATCTTCTACTTTTACGATGCTTAACATTGTTCACATTTAGCATTGTTAATCTTTGTATTCCCTGGGGTCACTTGGTCACTTTAGAAGCACCACCTAATAGGGTACCTGCATAATGAACATTTGTATACATAACTGTGAACTGTACTCCACATATTTAAAATTTTTTTTTTTTTTTTTTTTTTTTTTGGAGTGCATAACAAACTGTATTTTCCCAGAATGGCTGTAAGAAAATCATCCATCCCATGTGCTCTTTGACTATGTTCCTTTGACATTCTCCACTGACACTGAGAGATGAGGTCTTTGTTTCCTTTCCTTGAATCTGGGCAGGCTTGTGACTGCTTCAGTCTATACAGTGGAAGTGAGGTTGGGTGAATCCCAAGGCTGGGTCATAAGAACCCCTGCAGTCTTCACCTTGTTTTCTGGAACAATCACATTTAAGGCCTTTAGTTGTCGTATAAGAAGTTCCTGAGGTGAGTGGATTGCCTGAGCCCGCAGGTTCAAGACCCGCCTGGGCAAATGAGATCTCATCTCTACAAAAAATCAGCCGGGCATGGTAGCGCATGCCTGTAATTCCAGCTACTCGGAAGGCTGAGGCGGAAGGATCGCCGGAGCCCAGCAGGGAA
>NW_007188492.1:0-752 GCF_000164805.1 Carlito syrichta
TTGGTAGAATTCGGTCCTTTTAAATTTGCTTATGCTGATTTATGGCCGAGTATGTGGTCGATCTTAGAATATGTTCCAAGTGGTGATGAGTAGAATGTGTATTCTGTGGTCTTTGGATGGAGTGTTCTGTAGGTATCAATTAAGTCCATTTGGTCCAAAGTCACATTGAGGTTCCGGATCTTCTTGCTGATTTTTTGTCCTGATGATCTGTCTAGGGTTGTGAGTGGGGTATTAAAGTCCCCAACTATGATAGTGTTAGAGTCAATATCTTTCTTTAGTTTTCCAAGAAGTTGCTTTATGAAAGTTGGCACACCTATGTTGGGTGCATATATGTTTAGGATAGATATTTCTTGTTGATGGATTGAGCATTTTATCATTATGTAGTGGCCTTCTGTATCTTTTTTGATTTTTAATAACTTGAAGGGTATTTTGTCTGAAATTAAGATCGCTACTCCTCCTTTCTTTTGTATTCCGTTCACCTGAAAGTTTGTTTCCCATCCTCTTACTTTGAGTCTGTGTGTGTCCTTTCTAGTGAGGCGAGTCTCTTGAAGGCAATAGATTGTTGCCTGATGATATTTTATCCATTCTGCCATTCTATGTCTTTTCAGTGGTGCATTTAGTCCATTCACATTTAGGCTAATAATTGAAATGCAAGAGTTGATCCCTGTCATAAGGTTCTTACAGAGTTGTTCCTGTTTATTAGTTGTCTTTCTTTGGGTTTTGGAGTTGGTTCATGTGTGTTTTTAATCTTT
>NW_007188493.1:0-1328 GCF_000164805.1 Carlito syrichta
CCCCTTGGTTCCTGGCCCTGTATAGTCTACCTGTTAGGTATATTGTGCCATATGATATTTACTGATTTAGGATGTATACTGCATCATGGAGAATGGTTCTCTTTTCTTGCAGAATCATATCTCTAAGCCATTGCTTTAAGGGTGTTGTCAAAAGGTCATTCCATCGATCTATCATGCTGTCAGTTTATTTATTAGAATGTTCCCCTAAACTTAATTAAACTTTAGACAGGCTGTAGGCTCTGACTTTCTTTTGCATAAAACACTTTAGAAAACATGTAGGGTTAAGTTCTTTCTCTGCCCCTTTGAGATATAAATGTATTAAAAAGCCTTTTGCAGTTTTACACCCCAGAATGTCTTTCTCAAGGAACTGGAAGCCTTTCCTTTGAAATAAAATCATCAAGGAAAAGTATGTTCCTGTCCACCAGTATAGGTGGGAGAGTAAAAACCTAACTTCTATAAGTGCCAATTAGCAACACAGATGGCCTAATCAAAGATAAAAAGCACTTGCAAACTCAGGGATAGCTCCATGTGTTTTACATATTCACATGATCAACTTCCTCCCTAATGTCTTCCAGTATTTTAGATAATAGTCCATTCAACAAAGGACTATTATCTAAAATATACAAAGAGCTCAAATAATTAAGCATGAAAAAAAGCAATCCCATTTAAAAAGTGGGTAAATGACATGGACAGACATCTCTCAAAAGAAGATATACAAATGACTAAATAAACATGAAAAAATGTTAAATGTTACTGCTCATCAGGGAAATGCAAATTAAAGTCACAGTAAGATATCACCTTATACCATGAAAATGGCCATTACTAAAAAATAAAAATTAAAAAAAAGATGTAGTGGATGAAGTAAAAACCGAATGGTTATACACTGTTGTTGGGAATACAAATTACTGCATCCCTCTATGGAAATTGCTATGAAGATTTTTCAAAGAACAAAAAGTAGATCTACCATTTAATCCAGCAATCCCACTACTTGATATCTACCCAAAGGAAACAAGGCCATTATACCAAAAGGATACCTGCACTTATTGCAGAAATAGACACAATTACAAAGATGTGGAATTAATCTAAATGTCCATCAATTTCATCAGTGGATAATGAAAATGTTACATACTTATACCATGGAATACTATTCATCCTTAAAAAAGAATGAAATAATGTTTTTGCAGCAACGTGGATGGAACTGGAGACCATTATCTTTTTTTTTGAGGTGGAGTCTCATTCTTGTTGCCCAAACTGGAGTGCAGTAGCACGCTCACAGCCACTGCAGCCTTGACCTACTGGGCTTAGGTGATCCTTCTGCTTCAGCCTTC
>NW_007188494.1:0-2149 GCF_000164805.1 Carlito syrichta
AGTCTGCAGTACCTCTCAGGTTTTTTTTTTGTTGTTGTTGAGTTGGAGTCTCACTCTGTTGCCCAGACTGGAGTGCGGTGGCCGCTCCTGGCCACCACAGCCTCGATCTGCTGGGCTCCGGCGATCCTTCCGCCTCAGCTTTCCGAGTAGCCGGAATTATAGGCATGTGCTACCACGCCTGGCTGATTTTTTTTTTTTTTTTTTTTATTGTAAAGATGAGGTCTCGCTGTCCAGGCGGGTCTCGAACCCGCAGGCTCAGTCAATCCACTCACCTCAGCCTCCCAAAGGCGTGGGATTACAGGCTGAGCCACCGAGCCTGGCTGCTCTCAGGTTTCAGTGTTAGGTTTATTAACTTAAAAGAGGTATATTGGTATGTGATACATACTGTTCATAATAAGATGGATTGATGTGGGTGATTTTCCTGTTTTTGTGCATGTGATAGATGATAAAAGAAACCACAAAGAAGATCCATTTTGTAAAAAAAAGAATGTTTATTTTAATTTATTTTAATTTTCATTTTTTTTGAGTTGGAGTCTCACTCTGTCACCCAGGCTGGAGTGCAGTGGCACACTCACTGCCACCCTAGCATCGACCTGCTGGGCTCCGGTGATCCTTCCACCTCAGCCTTCCAAGTGGCCGGAACTACAGGTCTGTGCTACCACACCTGGCTAATTTTTTATTTATTGTAGAGTCGAAGTCTCACCAAGTTGCCCGGGTTGGTCTCGAACCTGTGGGCTAAGGCAATCCACTCGCTTCGGCCTCCCAAAGTACTGGGATTACAGGCTGAGCCTCCGAGCCTGACCTAAGAAGTATTTTAAAAACAGTTTTATTGAGCTATTCATTGACATAAAATTGTGCATATGAACAGCTACAATTTGATGAGTTTTGGTATCTGTAAATATCTGTGAGACCACTACATTAGAAGTACTAAGCAAAGCTGTATGCGTTCCCTATGGCTGCTGTGGCAAATTGCTCAAACTTAGGGGTTTAAAACAACATGATACTTTTTTGAGACAGAGTCTTCCTTTGTTACCCAGGCTAGAGTACAGTGGTGCAATCATGGCTCATTGAAACCTCGAATTTCTGGCCTCTCGCAATCCTCCCATCTCAGCCTCCCAAGTAGCTGGGATTACAAGTGTGCAACACCATAACCAACTCAAACAATACTATTTTAGCATCTTATGGCTCTGGAGTTAGAAGTCTGGAATGAGTCTCAAAGAACTAAAATCTAGATATTAGCCAGGCTGCATTCCTTTCTGACAGCCCTAGGAAAGAATCCGTTTCCTTGACTTTTCTAGCTTCTAGAGGTCACTTGCATTCCTTGTCGTGTGGTTCCTTCTTCCATCTTCAAAGCCAGCAATGTTGCCTCTCTCTGACCATTTGCCATGGTTTGGATGTTGTTTGTCCCTGCCAAAATTTATGTTGAAATTTTATCTTCAATGTGTCTATGTTGGAAGTGAGTCCTAGCGAGTGGTGCTTAGATCATGGGAGTGAATCCCTCAAGAATAGATTACTGCCCTTCTTTGGGTGTTAGCTTCTCCTCTCACTGGAATGGATTATGTCCCGAGACAGTGGGTTGTTTCTCTCTTGCTTCCTCTCTCACCATATGATATCTTTGCACACACCCATTCACCTTCTGCTTTCTGCCTTGAGTGGAAGCAACACAAGGCCTTCACAAGGTGCAACTGCCCAGTCTTGGGCTTTCCAGCCACCAGAATCATGAGCTAAATAAACTTCTTGTTTTTATAAATTCCCCAGCCTCAAGTTTTCTGCTACAGCAATTCAAAACAGGCCAAGACACTATTCTTCCATAGTTGCCTTGCTCTCTGACTCTGAACTTTTTTGCCTCTCTCTCTGCTTGTAAGGACCTTTGTCATTACATTGGCCAACTCAGAGAACCCAGGATAATCTTCCTGTCTGAAGGTCAGTTAACTACCAACCTTCATTCCATCTGCAATCTTCGCTGTCTTTTGCCATGTAACGTCATATATTCACAGGTTCTGGGGATGAAGCCTTTAGGGGGCCTTGATTTTGTCTATTGCTATAGCCATTGCTCTCAACAGTTTCCTTGTGCACCCCTCCTGCCAGTCATTCCTCATTTTTCTATTCCCAAGTAACCGCTATTCTGCTCCCTGCTATATTTTCTTGA
>NW_007188495.1:0-641 GCF_000164805.1 Carlito syrichta
CCATCAGCACCTGCAGCAGGGGAGCTCTCCCATCATCCACTCACACTTCCTGCTCACAGGACAGCCCTGCCGGCTGCTCCATCCCATGCCACGTGTCACTTTTTTGGAGATAAACAGTGGGGCTTTTTCTAAGAAACTAAGATATGTTCTTTATTTAACCAATATCTATTGTGTGTATAGCTATTGTGTGTATCCCTATGTACCCTACTGTGTGTAACCCTATGTACTCAGGGGAAAACAAAAATGTATAAGCCTACTATATGCTAAGCATGATACTAGATATTGTATATACATTATCTTATTCATTATTGGCATTGTTGTTGTCATTGTTATTATTATTATTATTATTATTATTATTATTATTATTATTATTTTGAGTTGGAATCTCATTCTGTGGCCCAGACTGGAGTGCAGTGGCCGCTCCCGGCCACTGCAGCCTTGACCTGCTGGGCTCCGGCGATCCTTCTGCCTCAGCCTTCCGAGTAGCCGGAATTACAGGCACGTGCTACCATGCCCGGCTGAGTTTTTGATTTATTGTAGAGATGAGATCTCACCAATTTGTCCAGGTGGGTCTCGAACCCGTGGACTCAGGCAATCCACTCACCTCAGCCTCCCAAAGTGTGGGATTACAGGCTGAGCCA
>NW_007188496.1:0-878 GCF_000164805.1 Carlito syrichta
CTAGCTGGAATTACAGGCATGTGCTACCACGCCCGGCTAATTTTTTGATTTATTGTAGAGATGAGGTCTCGCCAAGTTTCCCAGGCGGGTCTCAAACCCACGGGCTCAGGCAGTACACTAACCTCAGCCTCCCAAGGCACAGGATTACAGACTGAGCCACCGAGCCCGGCTCAGTTTCTTAATTTTTAGAACACAATGACAGTTATATGCACATCTTATGAGGTTATTGTAATTATCCCACCAACAGGGAGATAGTAAAAAGCAAAAGGCTATTGTGAGATTACAGACAATATGTAAAAAGCTCAGTAAATAAACTGTTTAACAGTAGCACCAGATGCTACAAAATCACCTGGAGAATCTGTTAAAAATATCTGAAGATTCTGGTTCAGTGGGTCTGAAATGGGAATCAGAATTTTTGACTTTTCATCTAGTGACTTTGGGAGCCCTCATCCAGCATCCATTTTATTTTTTATTTTGTTTAAATTTATTTATTTATTATAGAGTTGTATCTTCGTTTTCAAAATTAGGGAAATGAGACCTAGAAATAGTAACTTACCTGAGAGGCACACAAGGGCACACTGTATCATAATCCCAAGTATTTTTTTGTTTCTTTGGCCCTGATTTTGGACTCTCTTATGTGTCTGTTCTCATATTTATCTTTTTGTCTCTCCTTAGCTTTTTCTAGTAGTAGAAAAAGAGTATATCTGTCCTTTCTATCGTCTTACTTTTTTTGCTTCTTTTCTCCTTTAATTAAACATAAATTGGCATAGATTTGGCATGATTATTTTAACTTATTACTCAAGGCTTTTTTTTATTTGTTTTTTTTTTGAGTCAGAATCTCACTCTGTCGCCCAGGCTAGAGTGCAGTGGCATGCTCA
>NW_007188497.1:0-754 GCF_000164805.1 Carlito syrichta
TTTACAATTTTATTTATATCACTTTATCCTAAAAGATAGTTTTGTTTGGTATTAAATATAGATGGATGGTTGTTATCTCCAAATTATCTTCAATTTCCTTTTCTATTAAAAGTAGGTAGTACTGGGCGGGAGTGGCTCATGCCTGTAATCCCAGTACTTTGGGAAGCAGAGGTGAGAGAACTGCCTGGGCTCAAGACCAACCTGGGTAACTTGGCAAGATTTTGTGTCTACAATTAACAAATTATCTGGGCATGGTGGTGCATACCTGCCGTCCCATTTACTTGGAATGCTGAGGCAGAAGGATCACCTGTGCCCAGGAAGTTGAGACTGCAGTAGTCATGAGCACATGCCCCTGCATTCCAGCCTGGGTGACAAAGTGAGACTCCCACTCAAAAAAAAAAAAAAAAAGTAAATACTAAGTATCTTCCTTCATGATTTCACGAAGAGGTTCTTGGGAAGACCATATGGTACAATGACTAAAAGCTTTCAGTGAACAAATGTCAGGGGTTGAGACCATCCTCTGCACCATGAGAAAAGCTTGGGAGTTATGTGAGATAGTGCTCACTCTCCCAGAGAACTCGCTCTTTGCCAAAATGTTCTAACACAACAGACAATTATCAGCTTTATTTTCATTATTGATTAGTGTCCCTGTGAGGAGCCTTTTGTGAGGAGACATTTAATACCTTTCTTCCGTGAATATTTAATACTTCTGGTGAACTGCAAATCCATTGTGTACTGTATGTATATCTGTGCT
>NW_007188498.1:0-702 GCF_000164805.1 Carlito syrichta
ACCATGTCCAAGGACTATAATACTCAACACAGTAAAGACATAATTCCTCCCCAAATAGACATACAGATTTGAATAATTCCTACTGAAGTCCCAGCAAGATAATTTTAAGTATAAACAACATTATTCTAAAATTTATGTGGAAAAACAAAGGAACAAGAATAGTTAAAAATAATTTTGAAAAAGAAAATGGGAGCCACTCTACCCAATTTTAAGACTTAATATATAACTATAGTAATGAAGACTGTATGGTATTGGCAGAGAAATTAACACAGAGACCGATGGAATAGAAAAGAAAAACCAAAATATGACCCCACACATAAACTGATTTTTGACAAAAGTACAAAAGCAATTCTATGGAGGAAAAGTCATCTTTTCAATAAATGGGGCTGGAGTCATTGGATAGCCACAGGCAGAAAAGAAGAGAGAGAGAGAGAGAGAGAGAGAGAGAGAAACCTTGGCCTACACCTCACTTCTTATACAAAAGTTAACCAAAATAGAGATCATATTTTTAAATATAAAATATAAACTATGAAATATCTAGAAGAATACATAAGGGGAAATCTTCAGAACATAGACTATTTTGGTAAAGAGTTCTTAAACTTGACACCAAAAGCATAAGTCATAAAGGAAAACAAGTGATCAATTAGACTTCATCAAAATTATAACTTTTGCTTTACATAAATAAATAAATAAAATTAAAAC
>NW_007188499.1:0-787 GCF_000164805.1 Carlito syrichta
TGGAAGGATCAACTAAGCCCAGCAGGTAGAGGCTGTGGTGGCTGTGAGCATGACACTCTGACCTGTACGACAGAGTGAGACTCCAACTCAAAAAAGAAAAAGAAAAAAAGAATAATCTAGAGCGATATTAGCAGAAATAAAAGAGTAACCAACTCTGGAAATCTTCTCCTACTTAAAAGAAATAAGAACACTGGAAAAAAATGCTAAAACCAACATTTTCAGACCTCTGGAAAATAAGCAAAAGTATGTAACAAATCTGGTTATTTATATTTTAAAATTATGTGACCTTGGTAAGAATAATGAACTTGGTGGCCTTTTAAAAACATTTTAAAATAGAGGGTATGCGTAATGATTTGTTACATAGGTATATTGTGTAAAGGTAAAGTTTGGGTTTCTGATGACACCTCCTGTTCTCCCAGGGTGAGTATGGTACCCAATGGGTGGTTTTGCAACACATACCCTCTCCCTCCCTCTCCCATCTAGCAATGCCCAGTGTCTGTTGTTCTCATCCTCATACCTGTGTGTTCCCAGTGTTTACTACCCACTTATGAGTAAGAACATGTGATATTCAGTTTTCTGCTTCTGTGATAATTCACTTAGAATGATAGTCTCCAGCTGCATCCATGTTGCTGCAAATGTCATTATTTCATTCTTTTTAAAGACTGTGTAATATTCCATGGTGTGTATGTACCACATTTTCTTTATCTAGTTCACTGTCAATGGACACTTGGGTTGGTTCCATGTTTTTGCATGTAAATAGTACTGTGATAAATATATGAGTATGGGT
>NW_007188500.1:0-928 GCF_000164805.1 Carlito syrichta
TTCAAACACTTAAGTTTAAATATATGAAGTCATTATTGGCCAGCCTTTCAATTATGATTATTCATATATTCTTTTGAAATAATTTCACCTATTTACAATACAGGAAAAATACTTGACCATTATGCAACCTATGTATGTGGAAAAATTGCACTTGTATATCATACACTTATTCAAATACAAAAATAGTATAAACACAAAAGCACATATAATTAATTATTCAGCTCAATATAGAGCAGTGATTAAGAGTGGATCCATGGGGTCACATTACCTAGATTTATACCTCAGCTTTACCAATGGCTAAGTGTGTTTACTAAAATAAGATATTCAGCATATCTTAGTTTTTGAATTATACAAAATGAAATATGCTAAGGGTATAAGTCCTCATTAATGGTAGGGATCATTAAACATATTTACTGTGTCACAAGTGGTCCCCAATCTTTCAACCATGAATGTCTGCAGAATAATTTATCCCAATATTATTTAAAAATACTGGTTAAATATTTGTAATAATCTATTCCAGTTTTAAGTGAAACTTCTATATTAATACATTTCCATTTCATTTTCTTTATATAATTTTATTATTTCTAATCTGACACAACTTGAAACTGATTTAATTCAGTTTCAAATGTGATTCTAGATTAATATTAATTATAATTCCTGAAACGCATAAGGTAGCAGCAGTATAATCACATTAAAATGATGAGATAACAAAAAAATAGATAAAACATTATTTTAACCTTTATATTCCAATAAAGGGTGTATATTCAATGTAATACATTTTTAAAATTATCTTTGCAAAAAAATTATTAGGATTCTGTTAATACATTAGTTTGAGCTCTTTAGAACTTAAGAAACACCATTCTGTGGGCCTGACACTGAATACAAATATATACACAGGTCTGAAGTATATGATAGATATGTAGTTCCC
>NW_007188501.1:0-1261 GCF_000164805.1 Carlito syrichta
AGATATCAGAAGTGCCCCCTCTGCTCTCTATACACACCCACAGCATGCAGGTAGGCCAGGTCACCCAAGGCGGTGGCTTCTCAGCACCGAGTTATTGTCAGGGAACCAGATGACAAAGCTGATATTTAAAATTGACCACAAAAGTGAAGTAATGCAACTTCAACTATTTGAATGAATAGTTCTTTCCTTTCTTGAACAAATACGTCAAACCGAGCACCTTGTTCCCTTCTTGCAGGAAATTGGTCAGTTCTGCTCTCAGCCAAAATCTAGACATTGCCCAACCTGTGAGGAATTTCAGGAGTATATCTAGTGAAAACTGGAAATACAGGTGTTATTTCCAGAGGTGGTGCTCAGGGCTACCCAGTGTGACATTTGGTAAGAAGTAGGAGAATGAAAAAGTCGTCCTCCCCAGGCAGGTCCTACTGAGCCCAAGTCAATGGCACAGGTGAGAGAGAGGTAGACAACCTGATGAAATGCCAAAATCTACAGAATGAACTGAATTTTCACTCTTCACTGAATTCAGACATCTTCTGATAGAGAAAAATAGAGAGAAATTATGTCAATTCATTGCCTATTAAGATATTAAAATATGTTATGAAAGCTTACATACTTTATTTTGCATTAAAAAACACAGCATCAGTTTCCAAAAATATCCATTAAAAGAATATAAGAAGCACCATATTTTCATGAACCACCCCTGTGTGCTATGCGCCATGCGACATATCACAAAAATTAGAGGCGGAATTTAAAGACCAAAGCCCTTCAAGCATTTGATGAGCCATTCCAGGCAGAGGAAAGGCACGTGATGACCAATGACTCCGGAGGTAGCACAGACACCATGGGCACAATGAAAAGGGAAAATGAAAAGCCCCTCTTTTCAGTACATGAGTGCTGATCACCTGCCGAGTGGCAGACCCACTGCAGCTGCAGCAACAAAGGTAAGCCAGGTGGAATGAAGCAACCTGTCAAGACTCAAACAGAGGACCTGCAGGGCAGCACAACTATCTCAGTTAGAACGTGGTTTTCTCTAAAGTTTCAGTCCTACCAAGATGAAAATGCTTTAGAACTAAGATACATACTATGTTTTCATTCAGTCTATAGTGATGCCTTGTAGCTTACTCGAAAGGAACTAGGTCTCACAACTCATTAAACCACCTAGGAGGTTATGATAGCATAAAAAGTAGGGAAAAGAGGATGAGGAGAAGAAAAGAAACCAGTGAACTCACCCTCTGAACACACAAAGAAATGTCATCTTGGGACT
>NW_007188502.1:0-1077 GCF_000164805.1 Carlito syrichta
TGGACTCTGAATATGTTCTTCTTAAACTACCGTCAGTCAATCATCCACTGTGACTCGCACTTAAATATAAAATGACTTCACCTTTAAATGTTGAAGGGTTAAAGATATCTAAAAGAACTGATTGGGATCTGAATGAGAAAGCGAATTTTTCTCTCTCACTGTATGTGAGCGTTTGCAAGTTACATCAGTTTATAACCTTGAGTCTCTCACTTTAAGGAGAATAAGCGCCAAGGAGAATGCCACAAAAGCTACCACAAGAAATGAAGAAATTATTGTATATGCAACCTATCCTTATCATTGAACCACGCATAGTAGCCACAAAACAAATGATTATTTTATTGTTTATTATTGTTATCAGGACCAGTATATTTGCTTGCATTTACTAAAGGAGCATCCCTGGGTGTGGTGTTCTTAAACACTTATATTACTTTGATATTAGCATTTGGAGCAAATATTTTATCTTCTTCACTAGATTGTATAGGACTATGTTTTGTTCATTCATATTACACATAATTATTTGATACTTTTGTGTTGCATTCCATCAGGAAATATATTTAATTTACTTGAGTTTTTGAAGATAATACTTGAACACTTTCAATACTGGACACAGTGGTATTTTATCTAAAATGTGCAGATCAAAGATGCCTTTAGAAAATCAGAGTTAAGATGGCGACCTGGCAACCCGGTGTCTGAAGCCTTCTGCAAGGGAGATCTGCAGTGGGTCTCTGACTCTCGCCCCCGGGAGGCTGGGGACCCCAGCATTGCAGCCTACTCCTCAAACAGAGCTCGGCCATCGCTATCACTGGAACATCGCAAGGACTGGACATTTTTACTGCATCGTCCTCTCCCGCTGCTGCCGCAGCCCCTCCTCCCACCAGCGCTCCCGCCGCCGCCGTCGCCGCCGCCGCGCCCGCCGCGGCCTCTGGCACAGGTAGCTCATCACAACCCGGCCGGAGGAGATCCACATTCAAAACCGCTTCAAGGGAAGATCTGCTGGGATCGCTGCCAACGCTCCTGCGACGGAAACTGTCCTGCCCACTCGGCGCGGGGCTCCTGTTGCCTGCTCGGAGGCAGGCA
>NW_007188503.1:0-1542 GCF_000164805.1 Carlito syrichta
CTGTTCTTCTTAGCAAGGCCCGCCCTCAGGAAAAACTAAGAAGCTGCAGCCAATACCACCGGGGTTTGATCAGAGCCCAATCTACCTGGAGGAAGGGAAATACCCAACTCCAGTCCACTCCAGCCACCCTATCCCACCTGAGGGAGAGAAAAAAAAACTGAGACCTACTTGTGAAGGTTACAGCCCAGGGGACAGGGTCATAAAAAAGACCAAGGCCTAATCACAGACCATAGAGGGCTTTCCCTCCACCACACCTTACTTCCACTTGGTCATAAAAAAGACCAAGGCCTAATCACAGACCATAGAGGGCTTTCCCTCCACCACACCTTACTTCCACTTCATTAAAGGCCTAGTTACAGCAAGACCTTTTACCCAGTACATACATTGTTCTCGGTTTTCAACAAAAGATTACAAGGCATACTAAAAGCAAAAAACACAATTTGGAGACAGAATAAGCATCAAAAGTAGACTTAGATATATAACAGTGATGTTGGACTTATCAGACCAAGAAATTAAAATAACTGACTAACTGCCAGGTATGAAAGATTTACCAACTAGCTCCTGAATAAGAACTGTGTCTGGTTTGAATTAGCTCACAGTATTAAATCTTCGCCCAGATAAGAAATACAAAAAAAGTGTACCTTTCTAGGAGGAAAACAGCTGAAAAACTGAGTTTCCTGAGCACTTCAACCCCTACAACCTTCTGAAACCAAACCTCCAGTGTAAGACTCATGTTACAAAGCACCTCAGGTACCCTGATGACCAGGCAATTTGGAAATAATTGCTCTGTGCCAAAAGAAGCTCAAAGACACCAATCCAGAGATACACACTCTAACTCCCCAAACAGAAATAAATGACTTAATTGGAAGTGTGTTGCTATCTTCCATAAGAAGTATAAAAACATGTTCAAAATACCCATTTGTCTTATACCTTACTGGGACATCCCTAAGATATTTAATTCTCTTTGTGTGATTTTGTGTGTGTGTATGTGTGTAGATAGAGATACAGCTTTGTTTTTTTGAGACAGGTGCTTGCTCTGTCACCAGGTTGGAGTTTAATAATGTGTTCTAATAATTACACCAACTCTCACCATTGCAAGTTAGGGAAAAAAGACCCTCCTAAAACAAAACAAAACTTGGTCAATACTTGCTTGGTTCAGTTGGACTAACTTGCTCTATGACCATACTTCATGTTAATAGGGATGGGTCAGTATCATCTTCTACCATGGTGAGGCAACTCATGATTCCTGCTCCTCCATTAACTCCTCGGTGGCAAGATCTCATGCAAACTGCAGCCTTGACCTTGTGGGCTCAGGCAATCCTCTTCCTTCAGCCTCCTGAGTAGCTAGGACTACAAGCATGCACCACTACACCTGGCTAATTTTTAAAATTTGTTGTATAGATAGGATCTCACTATATTGGTCAGGCTGGTTTTCAATTTTTGACCTTAAACGATCATTGTGCCTTGGCCTCCCAAAGTGCTGGAATTATAGACATGAGCCACTGTGCCTGGACTTGTTTGGCTTTAAAAAAAAAAAAAAAA